>NC_092634.1:67864810-68049810 GCF_039555335.1 Amphiura filiformis | reverse complement strand
AATCTACTGGATTTGTCAAATAAAAAAAAGGAATTGTGGTACAACTTGGGGTGGGGGTGGGGGATATCTCAAACCAAACATAATAATTATGTCTATAATATATCCGTTTTAGTCTATGGCATAAATCACTAAATCACAAACACTCGATAAGCTTACCAATCACACTGCCCCATCCTAAAATGATCGACACAGCGGATCCAACTACCCATGTATAGGTTTCAAACTGTTCCTTGATCGCTGGTAGTAAGACACTGAAACTCTTGACAACACCTACTTCCAGAAAGAGTGAGAATGTAACTACGCCCAGGACGACACAAGAGGTAGCATTGCCTCATTTCAAATATATAGTTTTAGTTTTGGTTTTGGTTTTGGTCACGTGGTTTCCTATTGTCCTGCCTAACCACTTGAATCACAAGATATCGAACTCTTTGTTTCTACCTTTTGTTTAAAACTAAACATTTGTGACAGGTAGTTTCGGTTTTGGTTTCAGTTTCTTGTAAGTGGTGTGACGCATAAAATTACAGGATTTTCGAGTTACCTGATCTAAGTATACAAAAGAAATGTTTAAATTTCGCAGTGCAATATTCACGAGCAGAGAAGTCGAACAAAACAGTCTACATTTGAAAGCATTGATTTAGTTTGAAAGCATTGGCTTGAGACTACGAAATAGCCTAAGCTGATTTCACTGTGAAAATATATAGACCATCGAAATATTTGCATTCCACATTACAAAAGGGCCACTACTGTAATTGTATAGGTGCTATAAACAAAATCGATTCATGTCCTTAATCCCATGTACCAGAATCGATGGAAGGCCATTATATGACCTCTAATAACCTAATGACTTTTACTGAAGCAATTTTACTGCAAAAGTAGAAGATAGAGGGAGAAGATTGGGGTGTGTGTGTGTGTTGGTGGGGGGGGGGGTTGGAGGGCAGGGGATAGGCCTATGGGCCGGGAGAGAGAGAAACAAAAGAGAGAGAGCATTGGAAGTGAAAGAGAAGGGGAGGAGAGCTCGAGATGAAGATATCGAATGTAGGGGAGGAGGAGGGAAAGGGGTAATTTAGGAAAGCGGTGGTTATATAGGGAGGGGAGCCCCCTCTTAAAGCGGTATGGGTTGTGCTTCCCGGGATAATAAACTAATTCATAATCAAATCATCTCCATGCATCGTTTATGTTTCATACAAACAAACAAATTCCCCACCCCACCCCATCCTTCAGTATACGCGCATGTATATGATTTCTAGGCCTAGAACTCGTGAGTGTAATATGCCACCTACCTTCGACAGAGAGCATCAACTGTCGTCCGCGGATAGATTTCCGATATCAATCATGATAATAATTATGTTAGCACAATAGGCTATTGTATACTTCTGGTTATATACCCTAAACTGTGCCCTCCCAGCATAATAGTGTTATGATTGCAGATCAGATCAGCTCTACTTTTTAATCCCTTGATTTTTGGTTTCTGAACAAAAGAGAAACCAAAACTATATATTTGAAATGAGGGATTGTCTTTACCTTTAGTCATCCTTATAGTAATACCGACTTAATGGTATGGAATCTGGAGCGTTGGTCACAAATACATATCACTGAATATTAGCTAAGGTAGTACATTGTCGCCAGCTCCCTTAATAGAGAATAATACGAAGTGCAGTTCAAACGCGTATATTTCAGTATCTGTTGGATATCTAGTCAAAACCACTCTGCCATGAAAGCCTCTGGAAGTCGAAGTGATTGCATAACTCGATATAGAAGAAGTAATTTATGAACGAAAATATTTAACAGTTACTACATTTCCTCGTAAACTACACAATTTAAAGTTATGCTTTATCTGGTTTATTGAAGACCAAACATTGGAAACCAGTTTTAGTTTGAGTAAAAGGTAAAATGCACGGCACAAGTTAGCAGTAGAGAGAATATATAGAGCTGAGTGATACGCATTAATCTATAAACATTTTGTGAGGCCATTCAGAGGACTGAAAGTTAACTTTGGTGCTTTCCTTGCTACAATAACAAGAAAGACAAATGCATAATGAAGCGGGCACAATTAGGCATTTAGTCCAATATTGTGGTCGAGAATGAGACCGTGGTGGATTCTAGCTGTTGGGGTATGGGCTCTGTAATCAGGCCTAGAAATAAGAAAAAAACATCTTGCTTTTGAAATTTCAAGGGTCCTTAACAATTTTAAAGGGTCCGACCCCGGACCCTTGCCTTTGAAAAACTTGATGGGCAACTAAAATGAAAGTGTACTCAGGGAGTTGGACGTGTTATGTGAACCAGATTTTCCAGTGGAACAACAAAACTAGTTTTTTCTGCTCTTTGCTTGGTTTAATTTGTGGGTGCGAGCCTACTTTGACGTGTATTTGACGCAAGGACGCGCCTTATTGCGAACGCTGTCTGTAATATTAATACTATTGATGACATATGTTTTGAGGGGGTGTTCTGTTCATTTTGGATGCTTGAATGGGTAAATGAATAAAAGAGGAGCACACAGGGAATGGTGTTTTATTTGATGTATCCATTGCTGGCAGTGTAAGCAACCATCTTATACAATGTACGTTACGTCTCAAATCCTTTCAGATCAAATCCAAAAGACACTGCTGATATTGTAAGAACGTAATTATTTCACTGCAAACTTTCCAGAAATGGCATATACGGGTTCTTCAAACTGAGAGAAAAACGATTTTGGATCTTTAGGAAAGAATCTAACCAGATAAACCAGAGAAAACACTCGGGACATACCTGCCTGTGCGGGCACTTGAACCTTTCGCTTGTCGGGCGGCCATCTAGAGCTACCGTGCACTAGTTTGTAATGTTTGAATGTCTCCACGTTCCAATGTATATACGTTGCGCAAGCCTCTTCCTTTGTTCGTAAAAACAAAATTCTCAAAAGAATGATTTTGAATGGGCCCAGTGAACAAAAGGATCAACATTTCAAAGAAAAATGTAAAAACATATACCTTTCTTAACAATTCAAATTAGCACGAAAAAAAAATTATTTAGGAAAAGGTTCATTATTTAGAAATTCCACATCTCCCGCAAAAAATTTAACTGCGCGCCTGAATGGGTTCATGTTGCTACTGGAAAGCGATAAATCAACGCTACAAATTTGGCGTGAAATGAACCGTGAGATGTTGTTGTAAACATTCACCGGTGCATTCGGCCGAGATGCACCATTTAACGAAGGACATTTCTGTGCCCTACTACATTAGCGCTGAAAAGCGTACCATGACAATAAGCCTCTTGGACTGATTTTCTTGTGCAAAGATTATACGGTCTGAAGATTATTTTGCATAGCGATAACGCTGTTTTTCTACAACATCCATTTAGAGTGCAATTCTTCTTGTCTGGTTGTCTGACGTTTATTTGTTATTTGTTTTAAACAAAATATCATATAATTTATATAATTTGCCATTTTTGAAATCGGATAACACCTAATATTTTAGTTATTTCTAACATTGATTTTCTTTTCTTTATGATGATTATTCATCTTTTTCTGTTTTTTTTTATCGTAATTTTCATTCTACAAAATGTATATTTGTGCGAAATTTGAGGGCGCTTTATATGTATATTATAAATTTAATAGAGCTAAATATTATTATTAGTTATTCTCTTCTTTCATGATAAACGGTTTTCATAAAATTAGAGGAGAGGAACAACCCGAATCTTAGGAGTTCAGACTGCTGTCACTCAAGATGATCGGTACCCATGGCAACGACGAGCCATAACTTCCCAGCTTTCTTACTTTATCATCTAGACCACAAGATCAATGAGGATCCGTTTGTATTTTCTTTTATTTTCGAGTGCTCCACAAAAAGTACTAATAATAGATAACAATGTAAATACATGTACATGAAAACACTTGAGATTTGACATCAGATGCATGCACAAAGATTCCCATTATCCAAATAGCACTGGGACAAAGCAGCCTGTACACGCCTGCCAAAATATGCTTGCCCCCTCACGGCCAACCACAAATGGTTGCCCTCCATCTTTTCGTGGCCTGCCAAAAACTAACACCCCATGCTTATGCCTAATTTTGGAAACCCAAATTGCAAACCTAGATGCGACCGTAGTAAGCAGACTTTTTCTGATATTGTTTTCTTAAGCCTTTTTAGAGCATGTTGCTTAAAAGGTACCAAATGAAAGTGTCCCAAAAAATTAATATCTTTCCCCCATTCGACCTGATGACCTGGCAAATGTCACTTGCCCTCGGGGTAATTATTGCACATCACCTTACCGCTACCCACTTCGGTGCCCGTATGCGAAAACCTTTCGACGTACCAAAACTAAACTACGTCGAAAAGGGGTTGCAAGGTTTAGGCATGCGGGAAGGGGGTGGCAACTTGGCGAAGGATTTCTAATAGTCCGTCCCTTAGCCAAAGGTCTTGTTTGGTCCTATACCAATATTGGTGTCCGGGTAGGTACCGATGACTCTTTTTGTCATACATTGGAAATTATAAGAAGCATAATAATTAATATATGACCTACCCTTGACCTAAGGAACCCTCGCATTTTTCCGATTGCTAATAATAGTTGCCAAACTTTGTTTGAAATCAATGTCAAATGTATTTAGCCATCAGAAATCAAAATATATTATTAAGTACCGCAGAAAAATTTGTAGGATCTTGGGAATCGATCGTCAATGCGGTATCGATACTTGTGAACTATCGATTAACTTATCAGAATGGTAACATGTTATTTGGTCAATGGATGTCACAAAGAATAAATGTTTCCACTATGAACAAATCAATTAATTGATATTTGATAAATAATAAGGATCGACCAAGCAAACATTCTTTATCATTTAGTCATGTTATGGTTTCGGTTGGACCGCAATACACTCCACCGACTTCGTCGTCAAGATCATATGCACCCTCATCATCTTCATCCGCTTCAAATCCAAGATTCACATCCCCCTCCGAAGCATTTCCTGTTCTATCCTGTAATTCAGTTTCTCTTGAACCTGATTCTAATGGTGGCATATGAGGATTCAACGAAGAAAATGACGACACCACGCCAACTTTTCGTTTTGAAACTACCGGGCTCGTCTTTCCGGGTTTATTATTGTCAGGTATTGAGAGCAAATCTCTTTTCGGTATTACCGCAGCGTCCGTAGAAGCGTGTTTTATGCCGTTGCTCTCAATAGAGCGCCTATGCTCATTACTGGTACTTAAAACTAAATCTTTCTCCGATACAAAATACAAGGCATAAAATTTGATAAGAAAGAGGCAAAGGTTGGCAACAGTTGCAATGACGATTAGTCCAAGTGCGGAATAAACGGAACGGTAAAATGGTTCCCGTGTCGTAAAGATCGTAGGTGAAAATGCAAGTAATACTAAAAGAGTACTGAAAACACAAAACGCGATAAAGCGACTTTCTTTGTAGTTGTTCGGTAGTTTCCGAGTTCGGAAAGCGTAGACACAGCAGACGAACACGAGAACAAGATCCCAGATCATCGTGCCAATTCTCTCGGGTAATCCTTGTGAGCAGGTGCGTTCGACTCGTGGTGCTAGTTGGTCAGGCATGTCGAGGATGACTTCGGGTGGTACCAGTATGAGCCATATGGTCATCCACGTGATCTGTGGGAATTGGAAGAAGAAAGTAGCTATGTCAATTACAAAATTTGTTATGAAAAGGGGAATCGTAATTGGTTGATAATTTTACAGTGCGCATGATTAGAAGACGCATGTTCACACGGACTCTTAAAAACAAAACCACAATTTTTTTGTCTACTGTGATCAGTGGCTTTCCTATCATTGATGTAAGATGATTACGTCAGAGTCCTCTCCTTTTGTGCCAGCCATATTTCAAAAAGGCTTATTATAAATATCTCCTTCAATTTTATTTGCAACAAAATGACTGCGTTTATGAAAGCTGTTGAGCTATTTACCCTCACCACAACAAAGATAATACGAAGACGAAATGAGATTGGAAAGACAGAAATAATCACTGACTTTTTTGAACCATTTTGATAGTATTCATGGTAGCTGTCAATCAAATTGTCACGCAGGATTAGTTTGGGCGAAGCTTTTTTCGGCAGTTTTCATAGGCGTAGATCCCCGGGAAGATAGGGGGGGTAAATATTTTGCCAGGGGATGGTCCAAACAATTATGGCCCCCAATGTTGACACCTGTATGTGGGTTTCTGACCAAATTAACCTGGCCATTTTAGCCCCAAAAGTGCAAATTTTTGCGCATTTAGCGCAAATATTTTCCACTTTTGCACCACATTTCACCATTTTAGCTTCAAAATGGCATGCTTTTTCACGCGCATTTAAACAATAAACGTATTCTGTCGCCAAAAGTACTGGATTCACTATACTTCCAGAATGTTTCAAAAAATACCTAATGACATGACAATTTTAATGACTTATCCTTCACTTTAAAGCAATTTATAAGCAATTTTGTATTTAATTTTTACATTTACGCAGGATCACTAAAATGGGCCTTTAACCTAGTCGTCGTTAGCTATTGAAAAAAAGAAGCTCAAATTAAAAATAGAATTGACACATCCATACCTGCGCAGTACACCATGAATGCGATTTTTTTTGAATCCGTGAAATATAGTAATGGCCGCTACTTACATCCATGGCTTATAATTCCCGATGGATACTCTGCTTGGTTATTTTTATAAAACACACTCTTTCAATCACTTAAAAGCAAAGCGTGTTTCGTGAAATACTTTATTCATAAAAAGATTCCCTTAAGGTGGTACTACACCCCTGATAAATTTTGTGACTAATTTTGCAATTTTCTCAAAAAATAACTACACACTGGTAATAAAAGTTATGTATATTATGGGGGCAAGGAATCCAAGGAATACTTCACTGATATTTCAGTGATTCAAGACAAGTGGTTCATTATAATTATATGTTAAGAAATGAGGTACATTCTAGGGGTACCTATTTTCTTATCATAAATAACGTACCGCTTGTCTAGAGGCACTGAAATTCCAGTGTAGTAACTGGATTTCTTGCCCCTATAATATACATAACTTTTGTTACCAGTATGTTATTATGTTTTGAGAAAAATGCAAATTTAGTCACAAAATTTATCAAGGGGTGTAGTACCACCTTAAATCTGTCTAAAATGTCAAGTATTTCCCTGGTGGCATAGTAATAGTAGTGGGGATTCTTTCATTGTTGGCTGTGTGTGATTTCTATTGTCAGTTGAATGCAAGATAACACTGAGTGCCGAGTGGTTTCTTGTTATTCTGGTATTTTATTATTGTCATTTTCACTAAGTGGCTCTTATGTTGTTGCATAGGCTTGTCCATATTACATACTCTGGCTATTATATTTAACGAATCGGATATTAACGTTTGCACTGTATTTTTGTCAAATGAAAGAGAAAAAAGTCAAAAATAGGAAAAAAAATAATTTCCCAACCGGGGGTGGCACTCTTAATAAGACCCAGGTCAATATTCATATTTTGAGAGTCCTTTTCATATATTTCGAAATGCAAGAAGATATGACCCCTCGAATGGTGTCAAATGAAAGAGAAAAAAAGTAAAGAATATAATTAATATATTTTCCCCACCGGAGGTGACACTCCTCATAAGACCCGGGTCAATAGTCCTATTTTGGATCCATTTCATATTTATCGAAATGTTAAGAAGGTATGACCCCCGGTGGTGTCAAATGAAAGAGAAAAATGTAAAGAATATAATGAAAATATTTTCCCAACCGGAGGTGACACTCCTCATGTCCGAAACATGTAACAGTGGTATATGGCGGTTGCACGGAATGTCGTGAGTTAAAAGCGTCCTCCAGATTTGAACTAATGAACTTTCGTTCAACCGCCCTATACTGCAATATACTGCCAAACTCCATGGTTCAGCTATGGTGCGATAACCGCTCTAGTTATTTATATTTTGTTTATTATACTGTATGGCTTAACTAGGAATGAACGACCCAGCTCACTGCACTCTACTTGTGATGCAAAAGGTTGACCCTGTCTTTGAGATTCTTTTGTATTTTTTTCTATACCAAAATTGCTCGGCAGTCCTTGATTTATATAATGAAGGCTACAAGTTGGCAAATTCGCTTAGTTATATAAACGCATTGACACACACCACTGGCAATCAGTCGATTCTTTGTTGAACTGAAATCCAACACCATGGGTAAGTTGTTCTTTCATAATATTATATATATATATATAAAGTTATTCCCATAATATATACAGTATTCTATACGTCGATTTTTCCTGCACAGTAGGTGACCCTACAGACTTTTTTTTTCGTCGTAAAATATTCGATGTATTACATATCTACGTTATTTGATATATTCCCATTATATTTCCAGTAACTTCTAACGAATGTTTGATGACGTAAAATCGATAATATATTTCTACCAGATATTCTACGTAATATATAATCGACGTCATCAAACACTCGTTAGAACTTAAACATTACTGGAAATGGAATGGGACTATAGATTAAATAACGTAGATATGTTACATCAAATTATGTAGTGGTGGTGGGAGGGGTTAATTGTTATTATGGGTGTTAGGTATGAAGTGCGTGTATATATTTTCTTGAAGAAAGTGCGTGACAATTATTGGGCTGTGAATGTTGTCCAGGAAGCTGTTCAATGTCAGTGCATTTTACAGTTGTGTCAGTTGCTTGGTTACTGACATGCGTTAAAAGACGTTGTGAAAAATTATAAGTTTCTTTTTTGGCTTGGTGTAAAAACAGAGACCGTTCTAAACAGTCTTAAAAGTTGTATCTGAGTCCATAGTAGTCAACTCTCAAACAATACAATTGGCCAGGTCTATTCATGTGTTTGTTAAAGAAAATCTGACTGCTATGGACTCAGGTACAACTTTTAAAACGGTTTCTTTTCTTACACAATTAACCATTGGGTCAGTCCATATGATATCAAGGAGGTCCCCCACCTGACCCCCTTAGATTTGCTTTATATTTTAGTCATATGTTGTACCTGTAAAATATTTAAAAACCTGCAAATTTGAGGTCTGTAGCTCTTACGGATTTTCTGTGGCAGCCATTTAAAGTTGGAGTAGGGGGGGTCTAAATTTGGACTCAAAAGTTGCCCTTTAAATAAATGTCATCTTTGGGAGTCTGTGCCTTCTTTACAAAGAGAGAGAGAGAGGTCTGAAACCTTGTATACACACTAACTGCATGCCCATTTGTCAAAAAGTAAAAAAAAAATGGGGTCACTTTTTGAATTGGGCATGCAGTTAGTGTGTATACAAGGTTTCAGACCTCTCTCTCTTTTTGTAAAGAAGTCACAGACTCCCAAAGATGAGTCCAAATTTAGACCAGCATACTCCAACTTTAAATGGCTGCCACAGAAAATCCGTAAGAGCTACAGACCTCAAATTTGCCGGTTTTTAATATTCAGGTGGGGGACCTCCTTGATATCATATGGACTGACCCCATTGTGACTGAACGCAATGATGTGTGACGCTATAAAATGGTCAATATGTGTTAAACAAATAGGGCTATACAACTTTTTACATTTTTGTATAATATTTTTGGACTTATTTCACAAAGTATTTTTTAATTATAGAGGTCCGATATTTTTTTTATTTTTCTAATAGAAAACTCCAGGATTTGGAATTTATATATATTAAATATAATCAAAAGATAAGTTGTTACAATAATAAAAAGGTTAGCAAGGATTTTCTAGGCAAGGGTAGAAGTACGGTTTAAAGCAATGCCGACAGTGGGAGGACAAGTAATTTTTGGCAGGCCATTTGGAAATGTTATCACTGTGCTCATAATTAGGTTATACGATGTAGAAATTTGTTGGTCGAAGCAGCGTGTAGAAGAATTCAAATATCACAGATATACTTTTGTAGGTCCTGAGGTTCTTGAGTTATGTTGTAAAGAGGGCTGAAACAACAACACCTTGTCAACTCATAAACAACAATAAATTAAGCAAGTTTTCAAAGTATATGATTTGTAGAATGAACTTTTGCAAAACACCAAAGTGTTATTTTTCAATAATATATTGATTCAGATAATGAAAATCGTCGGTTTCTATTTAACAGAAGATTGCAAAGGTTTAATTAGTGCAGCAAGTGATAAATGGTGTCAAATGGTACGAGATGGAAATGCGGCTGGACTAGCATCTCTTTACACTGAAGATTGTCAGCTTTATGTACCAGGACTTGAGCCAGTAATGGGAAGGCCAGGTAGGTTATCTTCCGAAAAGAATGTTAGGGTTGAATTTTCATGAAACTCGGTGCCGGGGGCACTCCCTATCTGAAATGGCAGGTTATGTGTATTTCAGGTAAAATAAAATATGGGGGGGCGGGTGGCATTTAGTATACTACGTGAATAAAAATGTGGTCATTAGGTATGAAACTTTGGCAAAAACGGGGGCCATTGGGGTAACAAACTGTAAAATGCATGTCATTGGGTAAAAGATTGTCAAAATGGGGTCATTATGTACAAACATATAAAAATATATAAATAAGTGGCAAACTGCCATAAAACTTGGCCACCTTGGGAATTTGAATCAAGCAATAGCCTCATATGGCTAAACTTTACGAGTGGTCGTTATGGGGGGGTAGGCCCACACAAATAAGCGGAAATTGTCTCCGACACAATCAGATAAAGCTCCACTAATATAATAACATTTTATTGTTCAATTCCCCCAAGTGACTATATATAAACATCTCAAAAAAAGTAACTAACCCCCTTAAATAATGGCCATTATTCAAAAAGGAGCTATTGTATTACAAATCTGTAAAATGCGTTGGAAGCAGAATTAATTTCTGCGTATTTTGACACCTCATTTGATACAATAGCCCAGAAAACAATAAAACACCGGTCAATATAATGTAGTGAGGTCCAGATTTGAAAGCTGCACTTACATACACATTTTTACAAAACAAAAACACTCAGATATCATTACACAGATTTCCTTCCATTACACTGAATGCAAAATCAATAGAATTTATTGCAACTTTCAAATCTTGGGCTACATTGATTTAAATGTACGCTGTGACGTCAATATTTAGTCAATTGCTACAAATGATGTGTCAAAATGTGCAGAAATAAATTCTGCTTCCAACGCATTTTACAGATTTGTAATACAATCACCTGTTTTAAAATAATGGTCATTATTTAAGGGGGGTTAGTTTCTTTTTTGAGATGTTTATATCAACTCCGCAAACGAAATGAATTAAAGAATTAATGAATCTGTTTTCAGTCCTACCAGAAGGGCCAACTTTTGTCTGACTATGAACACGTGACGCTATGAATCGTGAGGATTCATTGTCACCCAAGGATAGGAATCCTTTCTTAAAACTTTGCAAAAAACATTTTTTTCTCTTTTTTTAAAGCTTTTAAGAAATTCGCAGAAGGTTTCATTACGAGTGGAATAAAGAATGCCATAATAGTGACCGACGAACTGGACGAGTCAGCAAATAACGTGGCCGTTGGTGGTACATTTTGGGAGAAAGGCTCCTACACATTTTACAAAGAAGATGGTGCTGTTATGGAAGCTGGCAGGTATGCTATCCAATGTAGAAATTAAGTGTCAAATAACTCGAAAAACATACTTTTAATTTTATGAAACACATGTGACCGTACACGACGAATGAGCCGTAAATGTCCTAAATTGTATTCTGAGTTACAGTGTAAAATACGCATGAAGGTCGTATTCATAGGTACCTCAAGTTGATGCTGCATGTTTTTAAGTTTGATAGCGCTATCGCCAGTCAAACACATTTTAAACCAATGAATAATCCTATCGTTGAAGAGGATAATAAGCTTCTACCTATTTCTATAGATTCTTAAATAGATCTGGTCTTTGTTTGCATTTGATAAATCCTGTTCAAGTTGTGGGTTACAAAGTATTGTGTTTTGTCTAGGTATGTATAACCAACAATTATCAATGAGAGGACATTCCTAAACATCGTTGACTTGGGGATGATGTGAAATTACCGCTAATTATGACTGTTTCATATTTATTGCCAGCAACTTGGAAAAGGAGACACATGTAGAACCGGAAAAGGGTACCACTTTGTTGAAGGAGCAAAGTTCAACGAACCATAACCCCGCTTCTGGATATCGTTTGAAGTCAAATGATATACCATTTTAAAGCTTACGATAGGGGCTTATATATTTTTGTAAAAACTAAATTGATCGGGGCCAAATTTATGGCTCATTCGTGGTGTACAGTCACATATTGCCAGATTGGTGACAGGTACTTTTTTTCCTAAATTACCTAATTGATGAATTTCAATCTTATTATATCGACTGCTCAGTGCCAGAAGTGGGTAAGTGCAATAGCTGCCCTGTAAACATTTGGCAATTTACATACAGTATATCGTACTCATCTACACATGGCAGCTACACATGGCAGCTATTGCAATTACCGATCGCAGCTGGTGGCAAGAATTTTCGTACCGCGTACGTCGAAATTCACATTTCAAAGGGCGAACTTTAGTTTTGAAAACAAAATGGTAAAATTGCGACAAGAACTGGGAAGACTCACCCTTGCGAGTGGAAATAAAGCTAGGTCATTGGTTAAAATATTTTCCTGACATAATGAACTAACACTATATATGCTACTTCACAATAAATAACAACAATGGAAAGAAAAGTGCAAATTTTCGTTATTTTTCGAAACACATAATTCTGGCCAAAGATTACGTCACGGACATACACATCAATAGCCTCATTTGCATATAGCCTGTATTCCTCCAGCTAGATCGTCCAAATCCAAGTGATGCCAGTCATCTAGTTTGTATCTATATCTATGAATGTTATAATTATACAGCATGATTTTTTTATACAAATCTGTCATTCAAAATATGATGTTCTTCTTTCTGTTTCTTTACAGGCATGTGATTATCTGGAAGTTAGTTTCACCAGGGAACCTTCAGTATTTCATAGATATTTCAAATAAGGCTTAATACAAATTGTGTTGTCCCCGTTTAGAGGAATGTGTGAGGTGGATCGGTCGTCGTAAAATATTTTTTCATTTCAATTTTTAGTTCAGCTTTTTAGAATTAGCTATTCAAGTTAAAATTCACACACCCCCTATGGAAGACACGACCGTAATCTTCCACACAGGGAGTGTAGATTTCAAATAGTGTCACCCATTCAGATAAGTCCATTTGTAATTTACACGCCATGTGTGGAGGATTAAGGTTTGCAACTATTTTAAACTGTTGCGATTTAGTAGTTCACATCATCTTGCGAAAGGTAGTGAGCTTTAGCATATATTGCATTGATCATTTCATAGCGAGTGTATAGAAGAATTCAAATATGAATCACAGTTTTTTGTAGGTCCAGTGGTTCTTTAGTTATGTTGTAAAGAGGGCTGAAGCAACAACATTTTTGTAAAACGTGCATAACTCATACACAACAATAAATCAAGCAAGTTTTCAATGTATATGATTTGTAGAATAAACTTTTGCAAAATATCAAAGTGTTATATTGATTTAGATAATGTAATTTTTTTTGCCGCTTCGACCAACAATACCTCATCTACCCTTAAGGTAATTGACTCCCATAAGATTGCATGGATTTCAACTGGATAGCTTCTTGAGAGATTGTGATTTCTTACGCACTTGTGCTTCCGCTTCCACATATCTAACCACCTGCTGTGACGTGATTTTAGACGGGTGTAAGTAAGCTTAAAGGTGTAAGAATTTATAATGAAAGACAAAGATAAAAAGACTAGTTTGCGTCTGACGTCACTGTCAATCAAATTCTCTACGATCCTTGATTGGCTAATAGCGCGTATAAGGAAGGTCGATTCATCTGGCTGGTGCCGATCGGAGAAAAGGAATAGCAGTGAATGGCGAAAAATTACGTACTCTTACAAGGCAAAAAGCAACTTTTTTAGGCATTGTTGACATGGTGCCTACGCCAAAGAAAGTTTCCTACTATATTAAGACCTAACTTTTGAGATGGCTTGTATGTTAGAAGGTGTAAAATTAACAATAAGGCGCCCGGTTTTACCGCCGTGTTCAGCAACTCATATCATCACGACACTTGTAAACAAACCGTGCTTGACAGATGACGTCAGACGCAAACTAGTGTTTTTTATCTATGTCTTTCGTTATAAGAAAAACATACTTACTGGTACCAAACACAATCCTAATGTTATGCTGACTTGAGACGTTGGACTAATGAACTTCGGTCTCTTCACGCTTTTCTTCCCTGCCATGAAGATACGATAAAGTCTTATTGTCTTAACAGCCACTGAAACGTACACTAAGGAGTTACCAATCGGAGGACCCAATCTCACCAATGCGCAGATGACTGGATGAGGAGGCAATATGTAAAGCATTGATGTAATATAGGATAGCATGATACCGGTAAAGATAAGACAGCTGAGTTCTCTTGAAGACGCCTTAATGAGACGTTTTTCTCTGTTTACGCAATAAAAGATGATTAGGATCACAGTAAAGATCATGCCTAAACCAGACAATACGATCATTACGCTAGCCCAAGGATTTTCTCGTAAGTTTACAACAGGTTTAATCTCTTCGCATCGTGTGAAGTCATTTGAAGGCCACATATATATTTCATTATCGTCATCTACACAAGATTCGCAGGCTGTACCATTCATAAACGTCCTTTCATGAGATTGGCACTTGGTGCAAGTCCAACAACAAGGGTTTTCAGAAGAGAAACTTGTTTTATATCCCAGTTCACACGCCTCACTACATATCGATTTAGGAAAACCTGTTCCTGTATCGAATCTGTTAGGGTCTTGTAGATACCACGGAATTACCATCTCTAACGTAAGCCCTTCGCCATCAGATGCACTTCCATCCCACGTTCCGACACGCACAAAGGCGTATTGGTTGGTATCTTTCTTCCACTGAAGATTAAACACAGCATATTTACCACCTCCGTCACCAGCTTCGTTAAATTTGATTCTTCCATTTGCAGGACTGTCGAATTCTGTTTGCAAAAGATAATCAAGTGCTTCCGCGCTTCGTAAAGCATTACGGAGATCCTCACAGACGCCGCTTATGGTCGAGTTGCGGCACTTATCACGATGCATTCTGTCCAAGGCATACACAAAAGCCAATGTGCTGTCCATAACTAACGTTTCATGAACAGATGAAGTTGGTGGATCGCACCAACCAATACTGATACCTTCGTCACCATACGAGCTCTTCACAGAACAATTCCCATACTCCGCCCAAAATTCTTCAAGCCATGGATTGTTGTGGTGATCCTGAACTTTGGTATTAAAATGTGCATCGTAGTCAGGTAATGTTTGAGAGAGTGGTGCCACCGTAAATGCACCTGTAACAAGAACGGAAAAAAGGGAAGGATTAATAGGGCTAGAAAAATGTATGTCACATTGTCAGATATTGATCCACAATTGAAGACCTGAGCGCAAGAAGACCGTAAGTCCACTTGGCCCTGAACATGTATACACTAAGGTTACGTATAGTTTCGTAGGGTTTTATAATGTTTAATACATGTTCCAGGGTGAAAACATCATGAAAGGTTGTGAAATATTTGTTTTAGCCCCTGAACATGTATAAAACATTACCAAACTATACGAAACTATACGCAATTTAGTGTATACATGTTGAGGGGCCAAGTGGACTTACGGTCTTCTTGCGCTCAGGTCTTCAATTGTAAAATTGTAAGGGAATTGCAAAAAATGTTTTTATTTTCAATTTATTGAATTAGATTCCAATTCTTGTAATACTTGTAATATCAGAATTGTTTGAACATGAACAGGCCTGGATTATTTTCCTTGTTGCGTTTAAGTGGTTTGGTATTTTCCATGCACAATACTATATCTTCTACATGCATTTTCCTATAGTTACAAAAGACCGATTTGTTACTATGGTTTTTATCTGACGCATAAGAAATGTTGTTATCAATTTTACACTTGACATGTTTGAGAAGTGATCGTATATTGTAGTTGCTGCAAATAATATTTGAATTCAAACATATTTGGTGTTTTTATTTTCTATCTATTGAATTAGATGGCAATCGCCAGATTCTAATGTTTGTAATACTTAAAGCCAACCTTGTACTATACTCATAATGAGAATGATAAATAGTATTGTGAAAATGGGCTATTCCATTTGAAGTCATCACCCTGTGGAAGATGGCACTGGTCAATTTTAGTTGAGCTATAAGCTCCCCCCTAATACTTTTCAAAATAAGTTAAAAAATATGTTACAAAATATAGAAATGAAAAAAGGTATGTATAGCACTATTTGTTTTACACATGTACACACTACATCATTCCGTGTAGTCACAAACTTATAAACTGTGGACCCTATATTATGGGCAATTTAGGTGGGTAATTTTGTGCGGGTATTAACTGTTTTGGTCAATCTAGGTGTTTGTTTTGTACGGTTATATTAAATGGGATATTCCGGTTGAAATATATTTACTTACACACACTATGGACGACATGATCAAAATCTCTTAGACGGGAGTGTGAATTTCAAATAGGATAGTACCTGAATGGGTGACTCCATTTGAAATATTGGGGAGATTAAGGTTATATTTTACGTGAGGGGATACATATTTTAACTGAAAAAGTCCAATTCACCTGCAAACAGTAAAAAATGTTGAAATCTATAGGATTTCTACCAACTTCGGACTCTATTTAGGAAATTTTGTAAGTAATTACCCAATCTTCCACACTTTTCTCACTGCATGAGGACGAATTGGGTTTGAATTATTGCTAAAATTATTGAATTAGGTCTGATTTCCAACATCTTCTTCCAGCGGGGGTGTAATGTTCAAATTGAATAGCATAATGCCATTAAGTATCACTGATGCACTTGAGTACTTCCGGTATTTTTCAATAACACCCATTATTGAAAATATTTACTATTGTGATATACAATTATATGTATTTCTTCAATTACATCCATTCTTGAAACTATTGTGACCTACACATATATTTATTTTAATTCAAAGCAGCTCTCGAGATTTAAAGTTGATACGTCAAGTACTTTCAAGGTCGAGGTAATTTGCAATTCGATAATCAATATTTTTGCTGGATATTTTGAGCCTTATCATTTTATCATGTGTATGTAACACCATAAATCATATCCGTCATCCCAAGAAAGAAATCAGTATATGCAAACACATGATACAGCATAATACTGTATTTTACTGTTTTACTGTTTAATCAGTCGGTCCGGATGGGTACACACTTGGGTCCTGATGGGACCAGGCTCAAGCACAATGCTCACGCCCAAAAAAAGCAAGTGCCTGAGTGCGTATATGCACGCTAATTGTGCGTTAAAGAAAAACTTGCCATATAAAAATACTAATTTGCTATGTAGTTTGATGACGATACATGGATATCCCTAATTCGGTAACACTTGCCGGCTCGCTCAAGTTAAAAAGCAGTATCTATATTGTAATACATATACATTTAACTGTGAGAGTATGCCTCAACTGACTGAGAGCTGGTACTGGTGACGCCATACTGGTGATGGGGATACACTGAAAACGTGACCTGCGCATGTGGCACTGAACCAAAACCACAAAGAGCATATTAAATTAATTAAGATGTCCTGAGTGTCCTTTAATGCAAATCAAGCTGAAGAACTTGCTGAGAACAATGATATGGCTAAGAATCGTGCCCATAAGCCTCCCATACAGCTCTGAATGAAACATAATAGCTCATAATATCTGGTGTGCTTGGACACAATACGAGGAAGACCGGAATAGCAGATATTTGTGAGTCAATTAAGAAAATAAGTTGCGAGATCTCAATTTTAAATGTCGTTTTTCCATATTCTTTGCTTTAATTGGGCATACCGTTCTAGAAATATATTTATCATCTGTTACATGCAACTATAATGTCGTGAAATTCCATGTACAAAAGAAGACTTCTTGATCTATCGATATATTGCTCGTGTTGATTTGAATGTTAAAGTAACAATGCATGGCATTTTATACCTTGTTCCTTCTAAATCATCTGCCGGAGAAACAGAAAAATAAAAATCAATAGTTATCTACTACATGCAACAATTATGTACAAGTACAAAAGATGATTTCTTTAGAGCATAATTTAATCGATCGGGCGTTATTGCCCCAATGCCCGTGTTGATTTGAATGTTAAAGTAACAATACATTAACATTTTCTGTCTTGTTCATTTTAATTCTGCCTTTGAAACGAAAAACTATAGATATATGGGACATGTGCAACAAAGATATCCTAGTACAAAAGAAGATTTCTTTCGAACATTATATCTTTAATCGTATAGTTTCGTAGGGTTTTATAATGTTTAATACGTGTTCCAGGGTGAAAACATCATGAAAGGTTGCGAAAGATTTGTTTTAGCCCCTGAACATGTATAAAACATTACCAAACTATACGAAACTATACGCAATTTAGTGTATACATGTTGAGGGGCCAAGTGGACTTACGGTCTTCTTGCGCTCAGGTCTTCAATTGTAAAATTGTAAGGGAATTGCAAAAAATGTTTTTATTTTCAATTTATTGAATTAGATTCCAATTCTTGTAATACTTGTAATATCAGAATTGTTTGAACATGCACAGGCCTGGATTATTTTCCTTGTTGCGTTTAAGTGGTTTGGTATTTTCCATGCACAATACTATATCTTCTACATGCATTTTCCTATAGTTACAAAAGACCGATTTGTTACTATGGATTTTATCTGACGCATAAGAAATGTTGTTATCAATTTTACACTTGACATGTTTGAGAAGTGATCGTATATTGTAGTTGCTGCAAATAATATTTGAATTCAAACATATTTGGTGTTTTTATTTTCTATCTATTGAATTAGATGGCAATCGCCATATTCTAATGTTTGTAATACTTAAAGCCAACCTTGTACTATACTCATAATGAGAATGATAAATAGTATTGTGAAAATGGGCTATTCCATTTGAAGTCATCACCCTGTGGAAGATGGCACTGGTCAATTTTAGTTGAGCTATAAGCTCCCCCCTAATACTTTTCAAAATAAGTTAAAAATATGTTACAAAATATAGAAATGAAAAAAAGGTATGTATAGCACTATTTGTTTTACACATGTACACACTACATCATTCCGTGTAGTCACAAACTTATAAACTGTGGACCCTATATTATGGGCAATTTAGGTGGGTAATTTTGTGCGGGTATTAACTGTTTTGGTCAATCTAGGTGTTTGTTTTGTACGGTTATATTAAAATGGGATATTCCGGTTGAAATATATTTACTTACACACACTATGGACGACATGATCAAAATCTCTTAGACGGGGAGTGTGAATTTCAAATAGGATAGTACCTGAATGGGTGACTCCATTTGAAATATTGGGGAGATTAAGGTTATATTTTACGTGAGGGGATACATATTTTAACTGAAAAAGTCCAATTCACCTGCAAACAGTAAAAAATGTTGAAATCTATAGGATTTCTACCAACTTCGAACTCTATTTAGGAAATTTTATAAGTAATTACCCAATCTTCCACACTTTTCTCACTGCATGAGGACGAATTGGGTTTGAATTATTGCTAAAATTATTGAATTAGGTCGGATTTCCAACATCTTCTTCCAGCGGGGGTGTAATGTTCAAATTGAATAGCATAATGCCATTAAGTATCACTGATGCACTTGAGTACTTCCGGTATTTTTCAATAACACCCATTATTGAAAATATTTACTATTGTGATATACAATTATATGTATTTCTTCAATTACATCCATTCTTGAAACTATTGTGACCTACACATATATTTATTTTAATTCAAAGCAGCTCTCGAGATTTAAAGTTGATACGTCAAGTACTTTCAAGGTCGAGGTAATTTGCAATTCGATAATCAATATTTTTGCTGGATATTTTGAGCCTTATCATTTTATCATGTGTATGTAACACCATAAATCATATCCGTCATCCCAAGAAAGAAATCAGTATATGCAAACACATGATACAGCATAATACTGTATTTTACTGTTTTACTGTTTAATCAGTCGGTCCGGATGGGTACACACTTGGGTCCTGATGGGACCAGGCTCAAGCACAATGCTCACGCCCAAAAAAAGCAAGTGCCTGAGTGCGTATATGCACGCTAATTGTGCGTTAAAGAAAAACTTGCCATATAAAAATACTAATTTGCTATGTAGTTTGATGACGATACATGGATATCCCTAATTCGGTAACACTTGCCGGCTCGCTCAAGTTAAAAAGCAGTATCTATATTGTAATACATATACATTTAACTGTGAGAGTATGCCTCAACTGACTGAGAGCTGGTACTGGTGACGCCATACTGGTGATGGGGATACACTGAAAACGTGACCTGCGCATGTGGCACTGAACCAAAACCACAAAGAGCATATTAAATTAATTAAGATGTCCTGAGTGTCCTTTAATGCAAATCAAGCTGAAGAACTTGCTGAGAACAATGATATGGCTAAGAATCGTGCCCATAAGCCTCCCATACAGCTCTGAATGAAACATAATAGCTCATAATATCTGGTGTGCTTGGACACAATACGAGGAAGACCGGAATAGCAGATATTTGTGAGTCAATTAAGAAAATAAGTTGCGAGATCTCAATTTTAAATGTCGTTTTTCCATATTCTTTGCTTTAATTGGGCATACCGTTCTAGAAATATATTTATCATCTGTTACATGCAACTATAATGTCGTGAAATTCCATGTACAAAAGAAGACTTCTTGATCTATCGATATATTGCTCGTGTTGATTTGAATGTTAAAGTAACAATGCATGGCATTTTATACCTTGTTCCTTCTAAATCATCTGCCGGAGAAACAGAAAAATAAAAATCAATAGTTATCTACTACATGCAACAATTATGTACAAGTACAAAAGATGATTTCTTTAGAGCATAATTTAATCGATCGGGCGTTATTGCCCCAATGCCCGTGTTGATTTGAATGTTAAAGTAACAATACATTAACATTTTCTGTCTTGTTCATTTTAATTCTGCCTTTGAAACGAAAAACTATAGATATATGGGACATGTGCAACAAAGATATCCTAGTACAAAAGAAGATTTCTTTCGAACATTATATCTTTAATCGTATAGTTTCGTAGGGTTTTATAATGTTTAATACGTGTTCCAGGGTGAAAACATCATGAAAGGTTGCGAAAGATTTGTTTTAGCCCCTGAACATGTATAAAACATTACCAAACTATACGAAACTATACGCAATTTAGTGTATACATGTTGAGGGGCCAAGTGGACTTACGGTCTTCTTGCGCTCAGGTCTTCAATTGTAAAATTGTAAAAAAATTGCAAAAAATGTTTTTATTTTCAATTTATTGAATTAGATTCCAATTCTTGTAATACTTGTAATATCAGAATTGTTTGAACATGAACAGGCCTGGATTATTTTCCTTGTTGCGTTTAAGTGGTTTGGTATTTTCCATGCACAATACTATATCTTCTACATGCATTTTCCTATAGTTACAAAAGACCGATTTGTTACTATGGTTTTTATCTGACGCATAAGAAATGTTGTTATCAATTTTACACTTGACATGTTTGAGAAGTGATCGTATATTGTAGTTGCTGCAAATAATATTTGAATTCAAACATATTTGGTGTTTTTATTTTCTATCTATTGAATTAGATGGCAATCGCCAGATTCTAATGTTTGTAATACTTAAAGCCAACCTTGTACTATACTCATAATGAGAATGATAAATAGTATTGTGAAAATGGGCTATTCCATTTGAAGTCATCACCCTGTGGAAGATGGCACTGGTCAATTTTAGTTGAGCTATAAGCTCCCCCCCTAATACTGTTACAAAATAAGTTAAAAAAATATGTTACAAAATAAAAAAAAAAAAAAAGGTATGTATAGCACTATTTGTTTTACACATGTACACACTACATCATTCCGTGTAGTCACAAACTTATAAACTGTGGACCCTATATTATGGGCAATTTAGGTGGGTAATTTTGTGCGGGTATTAACTGTTTTGGTCAATCTAGGTGTTTGTTTTGTACGGTTATATTAAAATGGGATATTCCGGTTGAAATATATTTACTTACACACACTATGGACGACATGATCAAAATCTCTTAGACGGGAGTGTGAATTTCAAATAGGATAGTACCTGAATGGGTGACTCCATTTGAAATATTGGGGAGATTAAGGTTATATTTTACGTGAGGGGATACATATTTTAACTGAAAAAGTCCAATTCACCTGCAAACAGTAAAAAATGTTGAAATCTATAGGATTTCTACCAACTTCGGACTCTATTTAGGAAATTTTGTAAGTAATTACCCAATCTTCCACACTTTTCTCACTGCATGAGGACGAATTGGGTTTGAATTATTGCTAAAATTATTGAATTAGGTCGGATTTCCAACATCTTCTTCCAGCGGGGGTGTAATGTTCAAATTGAATAGCATAATGCCATTAAGTATCACTGATGCACTTGAGTACTTCCGGTATTTTTCAATAACACCCATTATTGAAAATATTTACTATTGTGATATACAATTATATGTATTTCTTCAATTACATCCATTCTTGAAACTATTGTGACCTACACATATATTTATTTTAATTCAAAGCAGCTCTCGAGATTTAAAGTTGATACGTCAAGTACTTTCAAGGTCGAGGTAATTTGCAATTCGATAATCAATATTTTTGCTGGATATTTTGAGCCTTATCATTTTATCATGTGTATGTAACACCATAAATCATATCCGTCATCCCAAGAAAGAAATCAGTATATGCAAACACATGATACAGCATAATACTGTATTTTACTGTTTTACTGTTTAATCAGTCGGTCCGGATGGGTACACACTTGGGTCCTGATGGGACCAGGCTCAAGCACAATGCTCACGCCCAAAAAAAAAAGCAAGTGCCTGAGTGCGTATATGCACGCTAATTGTGCGTTAAAGAAAAACTTGCCATATAAAAATACTAATTTGCTATGTAGTTTGATGACGATACATGGATATCCCTAATTCGGTAATACTTGCCGGCTCGCTCAAGTTAAAAAGCAGTATCTATATTGTAATACATATACATTTAACTGTGAGAGTATGCCTCAACTGACTGAGAGCTGGTACTGGTGACGCCATACTGGTGATGGGGATACACTGAAAACGTGACCTGCGCATGTGGCACTGAACCAAAACCACAAAGAGCATATTAAATTAATTAAGATGTCCTGAGTGTCCTTTAATGCACATCAAGCTGAAGAACTTGCTGAGAACAATGATATGGCTAAGAATCGTGCCCATAAGCCTCCCATACAGCTCTGAATGAAACATAATAGCTCATAATATCTGGTGTGCTTGGACACAATACGAGGAAGACCGGAATAGCAGATATTTGTGAGTCAATTAAGAAAATAAGTTGCGAGATCTCAATTTTAAATGTCGTTTTTCCATATTCTTTGCTTTAATTGGGCATACCGTTCTAGAAATATATTTATCATCTGTTACATGCAACTATAATGTCGTGAAATTCCATGTACAAAAGAAGACTTCTTGATCTATCGATATATTGCTCGTGTTGATTTGAATGTTAAAGTAACAATGCATGGCATTTTATACCTTGTTCCTTCTAAATCATCTGCCGGAGAAACAGAAAAATAAAAATCAATAGTTATCTACTACATGCAACAATTATGTACAAGTACAAAAGACGATTTCTTTAGAGCATAATTTAATCGATCGGGCGTTATTGCCCCAATGCCCGTGTTGATTTGAATGTTAAAGTAACAATACATTAACATTTTCTGTCTTGTTCATTTTAATTCTGCCTTTGAAACGAAAAACTATAGATATATGGGACATGTGCAACAAAGATATCCTAGTACAAAGGAAGATTTCTTTCGAACATTATATCTTTAATCGATCTAGCGATTTTGCTCTTGTTGATTTGAACGTTAAAGTCATTTTATACATTGTTCCTTTTAACGTTTGTGCCTGAAAAAAGAAAACTAGCTATCTGTTACATGCACAATGAAGTACAAAAGGCAATTTCTTTCAAGCATATAATTTAATCGATCTAGCGATATTGCTCGTGTTGATTTCAACGTTAAAGTAACAATACATTTGTATTATCATTTTTTATGTTTTTATTTTTATGTATTTTATGTTTATTTTAATATTTCTACCTGAAAAAAAAAACCAGAAAAATAAAAATCTATTGATGTCTACTACATGCAACAATGATGTTCAAATGCTAACGGATATTTGATTGAAGCATAATAATTTAATCGATCTGGCGATACTACTCGTGTTGATTTGCATGTTAAAGTAACAATAGATTTGTTATTTTCTGATATGTTCATTTGAATTATTTTGCCTGAAAAACAGAAAACTTCTTTTGAGCATATAATTTAGCAATATTAGCCCTGTTAATTTAAATGTTTAAGTAATAATGCAATCTGCACATATCGTTCGTAGAAGTAGAAGAAGAAAAAGAAGAAGAAGAAGAAGAAAGAACGACGTGTATTAATGTTAATTCAAATAGCTTATTGTTTTCAACAAAAACAGGTCTATATATAATATATTGTTGCGTATTGGAGTCTGATGATTAAATCAAATGACTATTTTTCATATTTAAAGGGATTGTTAGATATATTTTATAAAGTGCTTTGTCTAATTGCATCAAGCACCACCCACCTCGTCGTGATTAAAATTTACCAATGCCAAATTTGAGCATCTCATGTCAATTTTAAAATCAAAGTGTATGTCATAAGTAAAAGATAGATTTCGTTGTCACAATTTCGTGCTCTATTCCATAAATTTGAGCACAATATCCATGTCTAGGCTGTAACTTTCTCCATATAAGGTATCATACTGTAGCTCCATGTCTGTAAATTAGCAAAAGCTCGATTTGGTACTGATTGCTATTTTATGCTCTCTTACACAAAGGATAAATCCGACTTTCTTGCTTTAATTACCGGTGATTAAAGATTTTGGCTTAAGTGACGAACATAATTACTATTCATACTGTTTAAAATTGATCGGCATAATGCATGGAGAGTAATATTTCATCCTTTGCTGTATATTTAATTTGTTTTAATTTGGGGTGATCCAGTACAATGTTCTCTAGTAGAACATGCAGAAATACATGGGATACTCTGCGGAACTCTATTAGTTGCAAGTCCTCATTATGGGATATTCTGGCTTCTCCTGCTACTGGGCCATCAGCCAGTCAGGCCTTAAAAACATCAAGGCCGCAAGTCCGATAGGGCTGAAGCCGGAATCTCCCATAGTAAGGACTTGATACTAATGGAGTTGTAATATGTTAGTTCTACCCCTAAATGTCCCTTATTCTTCAGGCCCTGCACTGTATCGGGGGCGAATTTATAGTTTAAACTTAATCCCTATTATTTTTGAGCAATAGTTTTCTTGTAGCCCTGCGGGAACAACCTCAATCACCAACTTTCCTCATACCTCATTAGCAAATTTTACTTATCATATTTTATGTATTTTATCAAATGGAGTATTTTATTGACGAAAATGGCTTCATCGTGGCGTGTTAGTGCAAATAAAGAAATAAATAGCCGCTGCCAGGCGGTCAATATGGACCTGTCTGTGGAATACGTGATAGTTGTGACAGATTTAATTTGACTTGGACAAAAACAGAATTGCAAGATAGTAAAGTGGGTGTCAGTGGATTGGGCTATTCCAGTTGAAATCTATACACCCTCTGTGGAAGAAATGACGTTAATCTCCCACGCAGAGTGTGTGAATTTCAAATTGGGTTACCTGAATGGGTGACTAAATTTGCAATCTATACATCGCCGATGTGGGAGATTAAGTTCTAACTTGGGAAAACTATAGTAGTGCAAACAAATGCCTTTCGACAGAATCATGATTAAAGAGAATGACCTTAACATTTGCTAAATAGCTTCAATATATTTTTTACTCTGTCGCTATATCATGCTATAATCTCACTATGGTTTTCTGTATACGTATAGATCTTTATGTGATGCATCTATGGTTACAAGCGTAAATAAGTTCTGAATAGATCTGTATTTGATGCGTCGTTCACCGTATAGATCTATATGTGATACACGTAGTAATGAATGGGTAAAAGTCGCGTAATTTCAATGTTAAAGATTGTCTTTTATATTCTTTGCTTATTTTAAAGGCAAGAATACGAGCGCAAATTGGGCATATCGTTCTGGAAATTTATTGATATCTGTCAGATGAACAATAACGTCCTTCAACGACAAAAGAAGACTTCTCCATCTCCCGATATTAGTCGTGTTGATTTAAATATTAAAATAACAATGCATTTGTCATTTTATACCCTGTTCCTTTTAAATCTTCTGCCTTAAAAACAGAAAAATAAAAAATCTATAGATATATGTTATATGCAACAATGTTGTACAATTTATAAAGAAGATTTCTTTCGATATTGTTCGTGTTGATTTGAATGCTAAACTAACAATATAATTGTTATTATTTTCTGACTTGTTCATTTGAATTCTTCTGCATGTAATCGGAAAAATAGAAATCTATAGATATCTGTTATATGATGTACAATTAATATTGAAGATTTCTTTCGAGCATATAATTTAATCGATTTAAGCACCAATGCTCGTGTTGATTTGAATGTTAAACTAACAATATAATTGTTATTATTTTCTGACTTGTTTATTTGAATTCTTCTACTTGTAGACAGAAAATAGAAATCTATAGACATCTGTTACATGCAACAATGATGTTCGAATACAAAAGAAGATTCCGTTTGAGCATATGATTTAATCGATCTAGCGATATTCCGTGTGTTAATTGGAATATTAAAGTAACAACACTTTTGTAATTTCCTGCCTTGTTCATTATATTTTTTCTGCCTGAAAAACTGAAAACTAGAAATCTATAGATGTCTATTACATGCAACAATGATGTTCAAGTACAAATGAAGATATCGTTCGAGCGTATAATTTAATCAATCTAGCAATATTGCTCGTGTTCAATTGAATGTTAAAGTAACAATACTTCTGCCTGAAAAACAGAAAACTAAAATAAAAAAATCAAATCAACCTTTAAATATTATTTGTGTTGACTTGTGAAAGTAACAATGTATAATGCATTTGTTAATATCTGGCTTATGCATTTTTAGTTTTTCTTCCTGAAAAAATAAAAGAAAAAATAAACCTGAATAAAGAATAAATCCATCCCTTCGGGAAAGAGACATTCTTCAATCAGTATAAGAATTGCTTGTCACAGTAGGTTCATATAGTTCTACTAGACGGACTATACTTGTCGTGATTTGTGGTGCTAACTGTTGAGTCCTTCTGGAAGGACTAGGTTCACATGTGAAAAAAGAGAAAAAAGGAACGAACGTAGTAACTCAAAAAGCATATTGTTTTCAACAAAAACAGACCTCGGTATTCTTGTTTTCAACAAAATAGGACTCTATGATACTCATTGTTGCCTGAGTGGTTTGATGATGAAATTAAATGCCTATATTTCTCAATTAAAAGGAATACCAGATATGCACCATGCACCACAAAGTACCGTATTATATAATTGCGAATTTGAGCATAATATCCCATGTCTAATTCATTAAACATTGCAAACTGATTGATTCTTTTTTTCGGCAGAGAATACTTTCTGGACCAAGAGCCCAGAATTGAATGCCTATATTTCTTAATTTTAGGATTACCAGATATTTTGGTTGTTAACTGCACCATGCACCACAAAAGTACTGTATTTTATAATTGCGAATTTGAACAGTAGTAGAGCAATTTAATTTAATTTTTACGTTTAACATTTAATTTTTGTTCAAATCAGTACCTGCCTTTTTCATTTTATTCCTTTATCAAAAAAAACGTTGTTTATTTCCATAGGTGATCCTGCTTCAACGACATTTATGTTTGGAACTTTTATATTGTTTATTCTAAAAACTCTTATTTGTTGTAAAGCTGTCTTTTTAAAGATAATTTGACAACAATTTTTTACAATTTTTTTACAATGTATAAAATTATGTGCAATATTATTATCGTTAAATGTTGTTAATTCGAATAAATTCAATCAATAATTCACTGCATATACATGTAACTCCCTCGCTAACTTTCTCCATACTGTATGTTTGTATAGAAAAACTTACATTTCGTGGTCGCTCGAAAGAATGATAAATCCACAACGTAGTAACATTGTTTTAGTCAACCATAACCATAGCAAAATAAAGTAAATTGATAGAAATGTAAACAGGAGATACGCACTTTGTCTATTATTAGGACCGCACGCTTTATATAAAAATTGAGTTATTATGTGTCCGAGAAGTTTTCAAGTGAATATACCATCAACATAAAAATGATTGATTCTTTTTTCGGCAGAGCATACTTTCTGGGCCAAGAGCAAAAACAGATAGTCAAGTTTGGTATTGGGCTCTTCCAGCTGATATCCATACTGACCCGATATAGAAGACATGACCTTAATCTTCCACACAAGAAGTGTGGAAATTAAGGTCAATGTCTTCCATAGGGGTGCATGAATTTCAAATGGAATGGCAATTGTTTACTAAAGCTTACCATTAGCCTGCTACATCAATTTCATTTACCTCCTCGCGTCAAATTAAGGGCTGGGGTATGAACGTTTGGACAGTATTTATTGTGGGACATAAGAGCACATCAGACATATCGAATTGCATTCTGAATACGAAGAATGTCATTCTGATATCAAATAATTTTGATTTTTTGAAATTCGAAATTTAATACACATTTTATGGCAAATCATTAAAAATTGATATTTTTGATATTTAACAGTACTTGAAGTAAACTTTATAAATCTGATGATTTATACTTAAAGTGTATGTAGGTGTGATGAAAAGCCGACGATCAATTGAAAATTTTGACCTCTCGTATTGAAGATATGGATTTTTTTCCCAAAACACCAAAAAAAATTAGGTCTTTTTGGGAAAAAATCCATATCTTCAATATGAAAGGTCAAAATTTTCAATTGACCGTCGGCTTTTCCTCCCTGCTACATACACTTTGAGAATATGTCATTAGATTTATATAATTTACTTCGAGTACTGTTATATATCAAAAATTTGAAAAATATCAAATTTTTATAATTTGTCATAAAATTTGTATTATATTGTGATTTTAAAAAAATGAAAATTATTTGATATCAGAATGACATTCTTCGTATTCAGAATGCAATTAGATAGGTCCGAGGTGCTCTCATGTCCCACAAAAAATACTGTCGAAACGCAATAAACGCTCATTTTAGATCCCTTAATGCAATCAAGATAGATTGGCTTGACCGGATCAAAAATAATCAATATTTTTGTGCTCACTGCTGTAGAATTATTTATTTATTTGGTTTTGTTGCCTGATCTGCTTGTTTCCCTCATTTCTTTTTTCTTTAAGGACCCCAATGGAAATAAGCCTCAATTTTATTGAGGCTTTTTGGCTATCCTTAGTACTCGTCTGGTGTTTACTCCATAATCCATATATTTCGTTGCTATATCTGGTATTTCATGCAATTGACCACATCTTGTATGTATTTATAATGTTTTTTTTTATCATATGTGCTGTAATATTTTTATGTGAGTACTGAATATATATGAATGAATGAATGAATGATCGTCCTCTATAAAGAACATCCACTATGGCTTGGGAGTACAAACTAGAGGTTATGTACCTTTATGTTGTGATGATAATTCGCAAATGTAACAGCATTAATTACCACATATTTTTGACCTGCGTATGTGTGCAATGATAGATTGGCTCCGACACGGCTCTTTTCAAAGACACTAATCTTAAAGGCGCGACACGGTTGTTTGATGTGATCATTTATTAACTTTTCTAACAAAACATATATAAATGTTCAATTCTAGACCTGAATAATACTAACAGCTACCACACTAATAACCTTTATATACACATATATCTTGTAGCAATTTTTAACATTTTTATTCATCTCTTTCTGATTTTTTGTGGTAATTTTATTCTATAAACATTTTACATTTATTTTAAATGTAAATTAGCCAAAAATATGAGTTATACCTTACATTTCATGATAAAATGTGTTTTGAAAATGTCCTTGTCATTTGACAGTTTTTTGCTTATGTTCTAATATCATTGAACAAGTGTCTACCCCTTGTAAAGATGCAAACAAGATTTAAGATAGATAGCGCCCTCATTGTTCAAATTTTCTTTAAAATGACCCAGTTTTACATGCAATGAAACAATCGTGGCGAGTGGTCAGCATGATGTGAAAGTTCTATAGAATTACGGTCCAGGTCTTTATCTATGTCCTTTGATGTGCAATGTACAGCAAACGTATACCGGGTTGGGTAACTATTGCTATGGTAATTAGTCTTTTTCCATCCCTATTTCTACAGCGAATGCTACCGTCCAGGAGAGAGCAAATTAGGGAACATGGGTATAACATAATAGTACTCTCTTAGGAGTAAAAATATAGGATCCACAACTTGTCTCCTGAGTTAATCTCATTTTCTCCCCAACTGGACCTTTAAATGGAGAGTATTAGCCAATGTATGCACATGCATCCGTTCATGTTCACTATTTTTTCTTTGGGGGACATAACTTTCTGGCTTATTTAATTTTCTGATGGATGCGATCAATGTTCTAAAGCTTGGTCCAAATCTAAAACGCGAATATACTCTAGTTAGTGAATAAAGGTATTGTTTTTAGCCGCTGGAGTGCATCTATCGTCTCGTATAACACGGGCGACATCATTATTTTAAGCGGCTATAAACAATACCTTTATTTTTATTCTTAAACACTTCAATTCAAATTAAAATATTACAAAAAATTAAGTATTACACATTTTAATCAAATGAAATTCTACATTTTACAAGGAATTACATAGGTCTTAAAATCGATCAGTCCCGTTGTTGCAGTGCGCCTCCGATTGTGATGTGGCAGGAGTTTAAAAAACACGAGCCCTGAACAAAAAATGATGCGTGCATACTGCCAGGCAAAAACAATGGAAATTGTGATTATGCGTGCGCATACTGACAGGTATTGACATCAGAAGTCACATCATCTATACTGATAAGATCAAAGCTTCCTACTCTCCATAGCTAATTTGCACAGGTATGGTTCAGATTTACAGATTTAAATACCGGTCATGAAAGAATTTGTTTAGTGACAATTTTTATGCTGTTTAAATTGATTGCCGTATGCATGAAGAGCAGTAGTATTTCGCCACATTCACTGTGTCTGGGGTGATCCATTATTACCTATTCACTTTGCCAATTCTCGCGTTTCACAATACGATGCGCCTCCAGCGGTCGCTGGGTCGAGGCCAAAATACGCAGTGCATCATGGGAAAATGAGTCGACATCCAAAACCCGCGTGATACGAATACAATACAGAAACATGCATCATTGTGGGTTTAAATGTCATTATAATGATGTTACATGCGAATGCACACTAAAACAACAATTTACAACTATAGTAGATCCATTTTCTATCTATTGATCACAGGGAATCCTTCGTGGAGCTGTTTTCAACATATTTATTATCACACTCGCGTGAAAATTCAATAGCAGCTAGAACGGCGATGTTCGACTCTGGAGTCAAAAATTTGACTGCCAAAAGCAACCGCTGGCGGCGCATCGTATTGGGAAACGCGAGAATTAACAGTGTTCTAGTCAGAGAAGATGTAAAGAAAGGAGATCCAGCTATCCTCAAACAAAATATGTGTGTTGCCGCTCATTCAAAAGCAATCACGCTATTTAGGTTTAACAATAAAATACAACAAAAGGGTTCGAACCCATGACGGGTGTGATACACAAGTTGCTGCTTACTAGTTTTAGGGAAAGGTCAGTGTCTGTATACCATCAATACTATGCATACCATGCATGCAGATCCTAACATCCAATTTATTTCAAATAAAATATGACCGAAGTTCAATGGCAAATAATAATTTTGCACGCTTGGTTTCACTTTCAACCTCTATGATTTATGATACAGACTATTTTCAATTATCAAAATATCTTTATTAGGTTTGCAGGAAATGACAGGAAAATACATAAAACAATAAAATATAGATGATCAAAAATCATCCCTTTTCTAACAAAATCCTAAAACACTCTCCTAAATAATTAATATATATTCCAAAATGGGCGGATTTTTTTTTGGAATCTTTACAAAACTACATTTCTTTCTTATAGTATCCACGTGTGGTATCCCTTCAGAGCAACATCAGGTACTTAACACACACGTGTCATACTTTCAAGGAATTCTCTATAGAAACATTGGATATGGTTTCAATTCTGGAGTGAAAATTAATCAACCGTAGTCGGCAACACACATCACATCAAAGGCTACTTTCAAGTAGATGTGTAACTACTTGAGAATAAAGGACTATGAATAGGTGCGACAGGATTACCTACGGGATTATCTCAAGGATATAATTCCGTTCTCCCTCCTTTCTTTACATCTTCTCTGGTTCTAGTACATTGCCGAAAATGGCTTTATCAAGCCGCTGCCAGGTGGTCAATACGGCACCTGTACGAGGAATGATTGATAGTTGTGACAGGTTTAATTTAACTTGGATCAATAATTGTGAGATTGCAAACGGTGTTTCACTGGATACTAAGGCGTAATAATTGATACAAGTACTGAATGAAACAAATAATATTGCCATTATATCATACATACAATCTAGTAGTACGTACAAATTGCTTTCGACAGAGTCATTCCCGAGGGTTGATTTTACAACGTGTGAAGCAGTAAGAATAACCTTAACATTTAAAAAATAGCTTCAAACATTTGACGTGTTTTATTGTTCTCTTGGTTTTTTTCCTTTACTTGTTTAAAGTTTTAAAACGGCTGTGAATCTTTCCAATGTCAAACACAATTGTGTAATATGATGGATATTTTTATTCTTGATTTACCGTCAAGGTAACCAGTATTATCGTACACTTAAAAGTGTTTCTATTAAGAGCTATTAAGTATAATGTATTTTAGTTGTGTTATGAGTGTGTCTTTGTGTTGGGGTGCGTGTGTGGGCGGTATGTGTATATGTGTGAACGTTGTAGCATATCAATATCAATCAGCAGAATATATCCCTAATGGCGCAGGATTGGTCATTGCACAAATAGGCTACAATTGCAAGAAAGTGTGCAATTTGTACAAATTGCACAAATAGCCAGTCACGTAAGCAATTTTTAAAAATTGCATAAATAGCCACAGATTGATGCAATTTATGTCGGATAATTGCACAAATAGCCTAGTCCGATTGGGCTTAACGTTGATGAGTGGAATCGTTGATATGAGGGGAATGTAAATGTCAAAGGTCAAATTCTAAACTTTGTCCGATTCGGAAGATCAAAAAAAAATATGAGGAGTGTTATAAACTACATTTCATTGAAATCGGAGGTCCATTTATCCGATTGGGTCTTAAACTTGGTGAGTGGAATCATTCGAGGTCAAAGGACAAGTGTCAAAGCATGCCAGCTTAGGCATAAACTTGGTAAGCTAATAATAGCAAATTTAAATTTAAATATATACCAAATGTTTAATAAATGCGTGTTGCCATGCATACGGGCATCGTGCTAGTCTATTTCAAAATACTACTATAATTTGCTGAGTATGCCGAACAGGGAGGTAAATAACATGCTGAAGGTTACTCACAAATATTGCAATGCGCTGATGAGCAGTTTGCGGTATGATGTATGAAAAATCAATAAATTGCCCACGCAGTAAAATTATCCTTATTTACATCCATGTTTAATTTACTGTCATGTTGTACAACGTACACGTGCACACCCCACAACTCCACACCCCATCACACACCTAGACCTACCCACCCCACACAACAACCACCCTCCCACGCACACACCAACAGAACTGACAATGTAACGTTTTAGAAAAAAAAGCTGGATACTATACCTAATCACGGCTGTTTGATGGGATCATTTATTAGTTTTTCAAACAAAACATCATGTATAACCAAATTTTAGGCTTAAACAGCGAAATGTGATATCGTGCTAATATATACAGATGCTTTTAAGTCGTTCTCAACTTAAATTTCCCCTCTTTTACAAAATTATTCACTTTCATAGTATCTTTTAAAGCTTTTTTGGATATAAAATGAATGTATTAATGCCAAAATTGGTGGCGCTATTTAGTTACTGGAAATTACCCTTTTCAACCTTTTTAATACAAATAATTCATTTTATTGTTTGATAAAATATGTTATAAAATTTCTTTGTTGCTTGTTTTACCTATTCCAGCTGTTTTAATGGCAGTATTAATCACATACCCCTTGCAAATAAAGAAATATGATTTAGGATAAATAGCGCCATCTATAGTTTACATTTAGTTAATAATGAAGCCAATTCCATATACATCAAACAGCCGTGTAATAAATGAATATTGGACATAACTTTGCCACCCTTGATAAAACTTGATTGATTGGTACACTTTGCTTTTCTGTTTTGATAATAATTAATCGATCAAATACATGAATGTCCTGGCTATTCTCCATGGCATTGGCAGTTTCTGTACTTAGATATTGTGATTGAATATTATATATTTGAACGACCCGTTTCTGTAGTTATTGTTTGGGTTTCCAGGGCGAGTAAACACAAAGATGTCCTTCTGAAAACAAGGGGAATAGAATTAAGAGGTCAGATTCAAAATACAATGCCCCTGAGATGCCGTATGTTAAACACTAAAATATAAATTATAATAACAATATTGATACAATAAATAGAATTGTAAACGTGTCCGTCGATAAATATTTTTCCGTAGGCAAAAACATTAAAAAATTTGTTTTTTATAATCCAAAATTCGGAATCCCTAATGTGTAATAATTTGCTATTTAAGTTATTATTTAACTTTGATGAAATGTTTTTCTGAATATTGGTCAGTATCATGAGGACTTGGTCACAATCGGTGGTCTTGGTATGTTGCGTCACGTGTGTATTTATAAATACATATTGATAAATACGTCGAAGCTAGCTGGTAATAGATGTAGAGTTAATCAAAATGTAATGCACAGACTTTACAAGCCATCGTCTAGTATAATATATCATGTCTGTGTAGATAAAGATTCTGCAGCCTGAGGTATCATATGGTCACATATCTACAACTGCTCTTACGATAAAGAAACGTATTATAGAGGAACCGAGCCGTAATGGCAACTAATTTGAACTCAAACATGATTTATAAAAAAGAAAAGATGATGGTAAAATAATAAGAAAATGGCTAACAATACACCTAAATTAAGTCTAACTGGTGACAAAAAAATGTCTTTTTAGATCGTTCTCACATTATGATAAATAATACGTGTCTGTGTAAGTGGCGAGAAATTTAAATCACATCAAGCTGGAGACGCATTTGAAATATTGAAATATATACAGTGAGTAGGAGAAGATACCTTAAAATCAGTCACTCTGGAATCTGCTCATTTTGGGTTGTATAGCTTGGTATTTCCCCTCTTTTTTCACGCACTGCACTCACAGAAAAAAATACACAAATTGTGTAAAATTTTACACAACTTCGATGTACGTATAGAACTCCAAAACAAATAGGTATTTTTTACATAACCATGAATTATGTAAAAAAACATAGCAGATAAGTAAAAAAATACTTACATATTAGGTTAAATATTTACATAACTTTTATGTAGAATTATGTAAAAAATATATACCAGTTAAGCAAAAACACAGGTCAATAGGATTGGGGCTTTCTTTCTTTCTTTGTTTGTTTTATTTTATGCTGAAACATAATTCATGATAGATTTGAAGTCATCAGATCTTGGTCAACTGTTATATTCATTCCGCAACAATACAATTTCATGCATGAACTATTTTATTTTGTTTTTCTTTTCATTCTATCAGTTCAACCCGCTATCTAGTTAATGTTCAATGTAAGCATTTCTCTCTCGCATGTACGATACAATGCTACAGTACACTAATGCATTGTCACTTAATCAAGGCTTCAAGCCTAATTCGAGTCCCACACTTGGTACACCAAAGAAGATCTCCTGTGGTATTTGTGATCTATCTCAACACGTACACACATTTCTAGATACACGGAGTGCCGGTCCGTCGCGGTATACAGTACAGTATTGATCGCTGCAATGTCCCGGTGCGTGTCAATTCTAATGTTGATCAATCTAGCAAAATGAACCCATAAATAGCCATTTTTAAAGTCTCAAAGAAATCCATGCATAACTTATCGAACAAATCTCCAGTTTGGTTCAAGCTTAATGACTCCGAAACACACCTATTTGAATGAAGTTTCAGCAGGTATGCGCTACCCGATCACACACACGTCGTGTCCGCCATTGCTTCGGTCTGCGCTATAATTTCTTACATGAAATAGGTAAAAACTACATGTGTGTCGATTTATATAACACGTTAGGTAGATTTTCTCCAATCAGCGAAGTATTTTTGGCTGACAATTTACTTCATTTCATGCAATGATTACACAAACTAGGTAAACTAGCTTCGTTACAGTTCAAATATGTATTTGAAGCATTTACAAACTGGCATGGTAAAAGTTGTTGACAAACTTTTACATATATTGTGTATAATTTAATTTACATCGTGTTACGTTTACAACGTGTGAATATTTCTCTGAGTGTGTAGTTCGTATGTTACGTTAAAAGTGAATACGCATTTAAATACGGTAGCGAATGCGAGAATATAATATACTAAAGATACGTCTTCGCATTACGTTAATTAACGACGTGTCGTGGCAGCTGACATTGATGTAAACTGATTTTCAGGTGACTTCAACTTGATAGTTGTGACAGGTTTAATTTAACTTGGACCGATTACTTAATTCCAAGATTGCAAGACCTCTGAATTCAATTTAGAGGGCTCAGCTAACCACAAATGTTTTCAATGGTCGAGATTGTTGCCTGCTGACATCGATTTTTTTTTTCAACACTCGTAAGTGGGTTCCCAAATAACACTATAACAATAAAAAAAAAATATCGATATAATAAATAACAAAAAGCACCAATTATAATTAAGATCGTTTTTGCTCCTGAACTTTTTGAATATTCAAATACGCTGTTTTCCTTAAACGGACCGTTTCAAGCTTGAACAGGTGTTATTAATATTAAAAAAAAGGTACGAGCGATTATCCATTCTGTATTGTATGTAGTAAGATTGCAAATTTTACTCCTTATATCTGATGAGATACTTGTCGCGCCGAGTTTACGGCTCATTCGTAGTGTCCACTCATTATATTGATTTAGGTAATGAAAATCGATTGACTGCTTTGACCAACAATACCTCGTCTACCCTTAACATTAAGAAATACATTACAGGGTTTTAGTTTAATGGCTAAAACTGGACAAATATATGGCTCCTGCCTTCACACTCGCCTAAAGTTGGTACTACACCCCTGATAGATTTTGTGACTAATTTTGCATTTTTCTCAAAAAATAACTACATACTGGTAACAAAATGTATATTATAGGGGAAAAGGAATCCAATTACTTCACTGAAATTTTAGTGATTCAAGACAAGTGGTTCATTATGTATGTTAAGAAATGAGGTACAATCTAGCGGTACCTCTTTTCGTATCATAAATAACATACGTGTCTTGAGTCACTGAAATTCCAGTGTAGTAACTTGATTTCTTGCCCCTATAATAATAATATACATAACTTTTGTTTTGATAGCAGTGTGTTATTATTTTTTGCAAATATGTAAAAATAGGCACAGATTTATCAAAGGGTGTAGTACCACCTTAACATGCATTAAAGAAAGATCTTGCAATTCTATGTGATATTTTTATAATCTATGTGACTTTTATAGACGAATCCAACGAGCCAAGTCATGGTCAGGATTTGGTCGGCCATTATTGGGTCCCCGCAGCACCAAAATTGGTGTTGTAACTACCCAGTTGGGTGGATTAAAGCCGCTTAAAAATCGATGTTATATTCTTTTGTGTTGTAAACTGTCATCATTCTTTTGTCTACCTGTAACATGGGTGATAGAATGCAGTTTAAAATACCCTCCAAGGCCGCATCATTTCACATTTTAGGTGAGATGGAGCCGACGGGGACCCAGCTTTGGCTGCCATTGAGGTGTAGGAATGCGTGAAATTGGATTCGTCTATAACATACATACTTTGCCTTGACAATTCATTGTTAAACGAAGCGATCCATATAATAAGGCTCGCTGTATATTTTTCATTCGACGTAGAATATTCGATGCCACATGTCTTTGTTATTTAATCTATTTACATTCTATTTCCAGTCATGTACAAATTCTAACGAATGTTTGATGACGTAAAATCAATAATATATTTCCACCAAATAGTTGATATCAAATTATGATTGATTTCCGTCAACAAACATTCGTTAGAAGATAATGACTTGCAGTAGATGAATAATGAATGCTTGTTTAACGAATATTCCGCTCCGAATATTGGAATGTTATGGGCTTTTATTAATAGCTCTAGCGTGTAATGGGCCATCCAGTAATGGAAAAATAGAAAAAAGAATTGGAAAATAATTAGGAGATGGCAATATATATTTTTATGGTTAGTGATTAATAATTGATATTTTTTATATTTAACCGTCCTCGAAGTAAAATTTATAAATATAATGATATGTAAAGCGGACGAGGGCACAAAACACATCAAGGGTCAATAAATGATACAAGAGGATACCTTGAATATACGAACAACTGAAAAGAAAGAGAGCAAGGTATACCAACTTGATGTGGGGAAACAAAATACAGTCTAGGAAGAGGGGGACAAAAAACAACAAATGTAGGCATAAAAGTAGGTAAAGTTCGATAGCCAAAAATTACCAATTCCAAGACCCACAAAAGTGCACTGGAACGAGTGATGAAAATCACTATGCACATAAGCAGACATAGAGAACCAAATAAACAGTGTAGGTACAGGCAAAGTTCGATGGCCAAAACTGGCCAATTAGCCCACAGAACTTCAGAAGTGTCAGGAAAACAGTACAACGTTCAAGACATCATTCGCAAAAGGTTAAAAAAGGAAACATTTAAATGTCGGGTTATTATAAAGGGTATATAAAGGGCATAAAACGTTTTCATAACATTCAAAAACGTTGTTTGATAACTTACTGCAAATATTTTAACATAATGTTATTTAAGTGTTGACAAAATATTTGGCAAAAAATGTTTCCCAAAAATATTTTACAATAACATTTTGAAAATTATAGTTGTAGTGTGATTACATACAAAATGGTTTAAAACATTTTCATGACCTTTATATAACCCGACAATTAAAATGTTTTTACCAAACCTAAAACCCAAAATTAAACACGTTTTGTGTTTGCTGGATAGCTGGAAGGAAAACACGTCCATTATATGAAATGTTGACCTTTCGTATTGAATAATAATAATAATAATAATAATAATAACGGAAATCTTCCTAGAGACGAAACAAAAACAAGATCAACGGGCCCGACCGACCACAATTTTGCGTTTTGGGGATTTTTACCCCTTTGTTTGAGAGCTGTATGCAATTAAAAACAGCTGTTTTTAGGCGAAAGTGGATTGAGTGTGAACAAATATTCAGATTTAATCGATGTACAATGATTTTAGGTGGCTTCAGCGTGTTGGAGCATATTGTAATTAACTAGCCGCTGTTATGGCCCTTGTCAGTCTAATAATTGATAGTTGTGACAGATCCTGGTGACAGGCTTAATTTAACTTGAACTTTATTCCAAGAGTGCAAGACTTCTGAATTCAATGTAGGAGCTCAGCTAACCACACATGTTTTTTTAGTGCTCGAGATGGTTGCCTGCTGACCTTGAATTTAATTCAGGTGCCAACACTTTACATGATCGAAAATCCAAAATGACACCCCGACTTTTCCGGCATCCGAGGTTTCGATCCTTCGCGTGGACACGACATCAGTTAATGCTCTGCGTGCTATCCATGCGCCTCCATGGAAAAAGTTCAAGTTTTGAAATATTTTCTCAAAATATCAAGAGCTATCTTAAGAACTACTGAATCAATACTAGGCTTGTTTGTAGTCATTTTAATGCATTTTTCATGCTGATTCCAAATATGGTCATGAAAGTTTACATTTCTGAAATTTTTGAATTTCTACAATTTTTTTTTAACTTGTCGTCTGCAGTCGACACCCACGTGAAGAGAGTTAAATATAAACATTTGAGTAAATCTACATCTTGACACTCTGTAGCAATTAATCAAATACAAGGCAACGTAAATAATTGATTGATTAGTACACTTTGCTTTTGTTTTGATAATAATTACTTGATCAAATAAATGTATGTCCAACTCTGGAATGGACAGTTTCTGTACTCATTGTTGATCATTCTAGGGCGAGTAAACACAAGGATAATTTGTCTGAAAACAAGGTAAACAGAGCTCAGATGCCAAAACGCCATATATTTAAAGGTTGTCTTGTGTATTTTTATATAAATTTCATGCAATGAGATACTTTACATGTGATTGGACACTAAGAATGAGCCGTAAACGCGGCAAATTGTATTCTGAGATACAGTGCAAAATGTGCCGCAACTCGTATTCATAGGTGTCTCAATTAAGCGCGACATGTTTCTCATTTGATAGCGTTTAAACCAATCAATAATCCTATTGCTGAAGAGGATAATAATCTTCTACATAATAAATAAAATCATTAAATAGCTCTAGTCTTTGTTTGCTTTGGCTAAATACTGTTCAAGTGGTGCGTTACAATTGCATTGTATTTTGTCTAGGTATGTATAACCAACAATTAACAATGAGAGGACATTCCTGTACCTCGTTGACTCGGGGATGATTTGAAATGACCGCCAATTATGACTTTATTACCAGCAAAGTGGAAAAAGAGACACATATAGAACCGAAAACGGTACCATTTTGTTGAAGGAGCAGAGCTCAACAAACCATAACCCCGCTTATGGATATCGTTATGGAAGTCAAATGATATACTATTTTAAAGCTTATGATATATATTTTCTAAACACGAAATAAAACAAAATTGACCGAGGGCCGAGTTTACGGCTGATTCGTAGTATCCAATCACATATTATCGCGAGCATCCACCACGAATGGGCGGTAACATCAGCAGAGCTTATTTTTAGATACGTGACTGTTCACGACGAATGAGCCGTAAATCCCTCCCCCGGTAAATTTTGTTTTATTTAGTGTTTAGAAAATATATATCATAAGCTTTAAAATTGTATATCAACGAACCGTTTAAAGCTTGAAAAACAACAACAAGAAACAAAAAAAACAACAAAAAAAACAAAAAAAACAACAACAACAACAAAAACAAAAACCAACAAAGGTAAAACAAATAATAAAACAGGTGATAGGTATTGATGGTTGTGGAATCGATAGAGACCTGACCCTCTGTCGTCATGGTCATCATCTTAAGCTATCTCAAAATTCTCCTCCAACATGGCTGCCATTTCTAGATTATTATTTATATATTGATAAGAAAATAACAAATTGACAGAAATCGCACATTTAACACGTTTAATACATTTTTCACAATTGTTTGTGACTTTAGCAAACATACTTGGCCTTCCCTATTATTAAACGAAACGCTTCTATAATTGATTAAATACAAATACAATAATACAACCTTAACATTTAATGGGCCATCAAGTATCATTCATTTGCTCTGTATAGATAATGATTCTGCTGCATGATTGGTCATCTAATCAACAAGCTACAATAGCTCTTACGATAATGCAGGAATTGTATTCAATACAAATTGAGCGCTAATGGACACTACTTTGAGCTAAACTGGATTTTATAAGAAAGAAAAGACGAGTACTTTGTTGTGATAAAAACAGCCCCGATCTACTAGCCCGACCGACCCAGACTTTTTGGGTTTTGAGGATTTTACCCTTTTTAGCGGTATGCATTGAAAATAGCCTTTTTGGCCGCAGTGAATGAATGTTGCCTGAAAATGTCAGAAACTGTTCAGTTATGTTTGCTAAAATATTTCAGACTTTTCAAGCTTTCTATGATTTTTCTAGGTCATTGAGCCTCTTCTAGAAAAAAAGAAGAAAATCGCGACAACCAACCACACCATTGTCGCCTTAGATACCCCATTGTGTGCATTTAACGTTGTCAAGTTGTATCAGTGTGACTAAAACTGAGCAAAGTTGAATATAAACACAATTTGAATAAAAAAACCTGTAAATATTTACTTTAAAACAGACAAACGCATCATTGCTTCAGATCGTTCCTATTTCGCGGACATGTTTCAATCAACCCCGTTTCACAGATGATAAATAATACGTGTTCGAGTAACGTGCTGCAGAGATAATCAAATCACAGCATGTTGGAGACGCATTTGAAGTATTGACATTTCTTAAAATAGATACAGTGAGGAGGAGGAGAATCCTTAAATTCGGTAAATTGTGTCAATGATAACCAATCCTTTTTACTGTTTACATGATTGTGCATATTTTTTCACGTGAAGGTAAAAGTAGTTTCATATTGATTGTTATGATTATATTGAAATAAAAAAATGTGATGCGATCAAGCAAAATTAGTCGGAACTCGGGAATTATAAATTTTCAGTTGTTTATATGATAGTATAAAGCATTTACAAATCTGGAAAACCCCATTGGAATTGAACAACCAGTTCTAAAGATATGAGCAATCAAGGAGTTTCCAAAACGACAGGAAACAAAAGGAAACATTTCTTTTGTTTGGCTATATCTCAAAATCAATATTTCCAAGTTTCCAACTGATTTTGCTTGATCACATCACAAAACACGGAATATAACACGGACTCTAACCCGGGGTGGCACTTAGCACAAATGACCATACGGATATGTTCCCCTGGAGAGACCCCCATTTTTGGATTTCGCAGCTTCCAAAGACCCCCTATATTTGACCAAAATAGAGCTCCGACCCTTGATTTTTGCAGCTCGTAAAGACCTCAAAATTGCTCATTACTCATATTTCTGGTTTGTTCCTCATATTTCTGGGTTTTTTTTCTTCAGGCGACTTGCAACCAAAAAGCCAAGACCCCTTTTACCGGTACGCCGTCAGTTGCCAAAGACCCACCACCTCAAAATTCCGGGGATACATACCCACCAAATGATGTACCCCGGGAATATACCAAAAGCAGAACAACTTTACTGCTGCTGCTGCTGCTGCTGCTGCTGCTGACATAATAAGTAGTGCATTTTATGCAGTAAGTGAATAATTCGAATAATTAGATACGTAGTTAGATTGTGAATGCGAGAATAGTATATTATTAAGTTTAAGGAAATTATACAGCGGTGCGTAGCAACTGACAAAAACGCGCAATGATTTATAGGGCACTTAGCACAGGCACAATGCCTAGATGTTGATTCACAAGCCTCGACACACTTACTACTCATTGATCATAATGATTCTTATGTTTCCTGATTATGAGTTATTATTAGTGTATGTCAAATTTCACGCCCGCATCCTATTATGTTCTTTCTTGTGGTATAAAGATTAAAATGGTGATACGTCATCTTTGCTTGAGAAACTTGAACCCGAAAAACACTAAATTGATATGAAGGGCATTAGCTCTTATCCCTTGCTATGTAAATCAGACAGTTTCATGCCCGTGGCTTTTATGGATCTCGAAGCTTATTCCTTTCTTATACTAAATCCTTTCCTTTTCTGCGCACAATGTCGTTCCTACACAAGTAAATGAGCATGAAAAGAGTTTACCGCACGAGTATATCGTGCGGACTAAATATCACATTAGTGTACTCCGGGAATGTAATGCCATTCTTAAACTGTTAGACCTGCCAAGTAATGATATTTACCACCATATACAGCAGTTGAGCTGCTTAATCTATAGTATATGATACGTAGCGCTGATCTTCTAAGTACTAGCTCTTCTTCATCCTGAGGATCATAACACTAGTCGTTTATCGTACGATATATACTTCGATGGATATTCCGTATCCAATGCATCACTTTTGTTATTCTTTTCGTATCAAAACACTTGTTGTGAATAACGACGTAGCTACTCATGCACTTCTCCATCCCAGTTGCGCTCCATTAAATTAAATCGTTCGTGAGTTACGCCAATTGGGGAATAGCCACGACCGACTTAAGGACGTAACATACGCCCTAATGGTGTACGTCATACTTTGTATTCGTATATAGATGCAGTGTGTTATAAATTACGATTGCATCAAAATAAACATTTATGTGAGATTTAACTATTTTTGTTGCATCACAGTTTGGAGATAAAGACACGCAACTATTTGAGCTTAATTTGCAACCTTGAACTTATTGAAGCGCTTTATTGACTGAATATCATTCATCCTCGACAATAGCTTTCATAATAAAGGTATATTATATGAAGCATTGTTGTTTTAGGTTTTACGTCAACATCGTTATTTCCATGCCCTTTTCATTAAGTATACTCGTCAGCATATATAATTGGGTTAATAAGTTGCAATATCATTCAAGATGTTATAAAACTGAATTCATCTTCACTATCATCGTCATGGTCATGGCATAATCTTTATTGTCATTGTCATCATCATCATCGTCATCATCATCATCATCATCATCATCATCATCATCATTATCATCATCATCATCATCATTCATCATAATCATCATCATCATTCATCATAATCAATCATCTTCATCGTCACCATCATCGTCAAGGTCATTATCTTCATCGTCATCATAATCATCATCATCATCATCATCAATCATCATCATCATCATCATCATCATCATCATCATCATCATCAATCATCTTCATCGTCACCATCATGGACATTATCTTTATCGTCACTGTCATCATCATCATCATCATCATCATCATCATCATCATCATCATCATCATCATTCATCATCATCATCATCATTATCATCACCATCATCATTATTATCATCATCATCATCATTATTATCATCCCTCATTCAACAGTCAAATAATATGTTTACGGAGTGCTTTTTACAAGGGCAAGATTTTACTACTGTTACTACCAGCGACAGTGGGACTACATTTTCGTCTTTAATATTCTTTATTAAAGGTAATTTTTACCAAATTTCTTGTCGATTAATGAAGTTACCTCGAGAGAAATTTATTACATTTCAATTTGTATTACAGAGGTACAGGTACACATGCAAAATTAAATTGCCCAAATAATTCAATGATACCTGACCATATTAAATTGATTAAATATTGTTTCACCGCAAATTGTAAAAATATTGTTTATCTAAAGAACTTCCATTATACCTCACATTTTGTTAAAGCACTTACAGGCAAGCATGATTATAATGTAAAATTTCAATATTGAAGTTCATGAGTGGTCTTTGAAAGACTTTATTAAATCTTAACGCAATTGTTAATGAATTGTTAATTACATACTCTATTGTTTATTGCAACCGAATCAATGTTGAATTTATGGAAAGACTTTAAATTATTATTAAACCATGTATATGACATGTATATAATGTATAATAAAGTCTGCACAAAAAGTAACTCAGCTGTTATAAATACGCCTATAGATTCAGAACTAATAATTGTTTTCACAATATTTCAACATAGAGAGAAGCATGATTTATTTACACGCATTTTGATACCCCATTCGTCAAATGTCGTTCAATATTAACAACACAGTAGTGCTTTTACAGAAAATACCCGAATTTAAAAGTTGCAGTTTACAGCAATCAATGCTTATAATGCCAGCACTGTAAACACGTAAAGCCCGCTATTATCTTCGCGCTTCTTCAAATCAATACAAATAACTGCAACTTTTAAATTGGGGTATTTTTCTTTCAAAACACTGCTGTATTGTCAATATTGAACAAAATTGGACAAATGGGGTATCAAAATGCGCGTAAATAAATCATCATTCTTTTTATGTTGAAATGTTGTGAAAACAATTATCAGTTCTGGCATTGGCATCCGTCAGTCTTCACAGACTATGGAGTAGCGCCGTCTGAGGTGGTTGGAAAGCATCGTCTTGTGTGGCTGAATAGACCAATGCGAGACTTGCAGATTTTGTTGCAGACCTGGCATCTGAAGACTGAAGCATCTGGTAGGGTTGGTTTGAATGTTTCACACTGACTGGCTTTGCGCCTTGCTCGTTTTTCATCAGCAGCTTTCTGGATAACGTCTTCTCCCTTTTCAGGCCGTCAGAGAGATGTTGCCTCCAAGTTTTTCTGTCACTAGCAGCAGATTCCCAGGTGACCCAGTCCATGTCAAGTGCTTTCAAGTCACGCTTACAGACATCCTTGAAGCGGAGTAGCGGTCGACCCTTTCTTCTGTGTCCTGAAGATAGCTCTCCGTAGAGGAGATCCTTGGGAATGCGACCATCTTCCATTCGACTGACATGTCCTAGCCATCGAAGGCGACGTTGACGTAGTAGCGTAGGCCTATACATTGATGGGATACCCGCCTTAGACATGACTTCATTGTTTGTGACCTTGTCTTTCCAGGAGATTCCAAGAATGCGGCGTAGACATCTCAGGTGAAATACTTGAAGCTTCCGTTCTTGTGGAGAGTAGGTTGTCCATGATTCACTACCATAGAGGAGCGTGCTGATTACACATGCCTTGTAGACCGCCATCTTTGTTGTATTGGTGAGCTGCTTGTTCTCCCATGAATCTATAGGCGTATTTATAACAGCTGAGTTATTTTTTGTGCAGACTTTAGATGATCCTTGTATTTTATTATGTTTATGTAAGTTAAATATGAACTTGCAGATCCGAATTCTAAAAGGGCAATTATTGTATATCATATTGTTATGATCATCCATTTTCACATTGTTTTGTGTTAAAGTGCATGAGTCTTAGATGATTTAAGTCGACTTATATCCCTGCAGGGCTCTTCTAAATTACATCACAAGCAAGTGTTTGCAATCATACAATGGAAGTATTCACCACAGAAATAATAAAAATTACGTTGTCTTCTCGCCCTTGACTATCTCTTTATATTTCGTTATCTGAGTTCTGGATCTGTGTACGCACGTAAAATAATATATTGTGATAATTATGAGTTTTTAGAATACGCTAAAGACAGTTTTTGTTACGTCATCACTTTTTTTACCAAATTGTATTTAATGTCAAAAAAGCTGTTTAAAGGGGTTGAACAGCCACCCATAGTGGGTAGGAGAACATGAAAACTAATATGAGATACTGTATTAGGATCACATATTAAGTATCATGTGAGAGTATACTCTTGTACTTCAGAAGACATGATCACATATTAAAGTGTGCGACACTATGGAATATAAAAAGCATGCTATGGGTATGTTAAAAATTGAAATGAGGTATGGGGCTGGCTGGGGGTGATAACGGGGCGTTATCTCAAGGACAATATTGTTCAAGGTTGCGCCGCAGGCTTACAAAGAAACAATAGCAATCAAGCTTAAACTTTAAATTAGCACCCGATAGAGGGCAGGGCCTGAAGAATGAGGGAAATTATGGGTAAATATTTAACGGAATAAACTGCATAATCATATTATTTAGATTTATTCCGTTAAAAATCTTATTTTAACTTATCAAATTACTAGTTTTTATATTCTATGGTGTCAAATTTTTATTCACAACGTTGTAAATACGCATTAAATACGATTAATAACAACAGAGGGCGCTTTTTCTTTAATATGTGATCCTGTCTTCTGGAGTACAAGAGTATACTCTCACATGATACTTAATATGTGATCCTAATACAGTATCTCATATTAGTTTTCATGTTCTCCTACCCACTATGGGTGGAACAGCTAGGGGTTAAGGCCGTGCCCTAATAAAAATAGTTTGACGAAACATAGGCACATGTTTCTTGTCACGCTATCATGTAACATGTGGTTCGATTGATCAATAATCAGGATAATCAGGCTGTTATTAAAATCAATACGTTTAAAGTCAGTGTTTTCAAATATTCGTTTTTACGTAATATAGAACGAGTTGCTTATATAGCTAGTATTCATATTTTAATGCTTCAGTGTTATATATATATATGAAATGCTAATGGTAATCATTATCGTTATGATTGACATGATCTAGTATCAGTCATCAGCTAATTATTTATTATGTACAGTCAGCTAAATGGGCTATTCTACTTGAAATCCATACACTCCCTTTAAAAGACGTGATGATCTTATTCTTCTACACAGGGAGTGTGAATTTCAAATGGGGTTACCTGAATGGATGACTCCATTTGAAAGTTACACCCCCTGTGTGGATGATTAAGGTCGTTGTTTTCCATTGGGTGTATGGATTTCAAATGGAATATTCCAATTAGCTACTTACCCATTATTACAAGTACGTTATTGGAGTTTTTAGTGTTTGATGAAGAAAGTTAATCAGCTGAGTGCAAGTGGGTCGTAAGTGCATGGCTATAACAAAGTACTTACGGTCTTCTTGTACTCAACCTTTGATTGTAATATCAATTGAACAAGTTGATCTAGTTGAACTAGTTCTACAGGGCGTATCTCCAAAAAATTATATAAATTGAATTATTTGTTTCGACTAGAAAAAAAGTGATATCGACATGAAGTTGACCAAGTCAGGATTTTTTGCTAATTCTCATCGCTTTGAAAGAATTCTCATTATAAATTTCTACTAGTGTTTACATTAAGCTATATGCAATTCAAGAAGTGTACATCACACGACGCTAAATGGGCTAACATGGATTTTCACTACTTTATGTAAATCACCATATCTTTGAATACAGATGCGTATGCCGCCAAACGGCTTTATGAAATAGTGCGATCATCATTTGCGCTCATTTTTACTGAATAAATAAGTTTCTGTAATTTGTAGCCGATATCAAATGTTTGGGTAATTCTCTTGGTCAATAATACGTCACGTGTATATTTCTAGCTTGTTGGTATCAATGAAAAGAAATGGAGACCATGACATGTCTGTCGGTGGACGAACATTTTCAGTTCCGGTTTTATTGATTTTTTTGAACGCGCGAAGTGCCCCCAAAAATTCAATTTTATTAATGATTTTTAAGCCCAAATGAAGGTGTGTTTTGATTTCGCGCGCACAATTTTTTGAGCTCATTTGAGCTCGAAACACGGTATTTTGGTGCTAAAATAAAGATGCACAGGGCAATTATTGCTTAATTATGATTGTTAGGGATGACGTCCCCCTCTGCCACAAAAAAAAATGAGGAGGGGGACATACCTTTTGGCCAGTACTTCTCTATTGGTATCATATTCATTCATTGTATAGCGAACATTTAAAGTCCACCACCCCTTAGACGTGTTGACAAAAGACTCAATTAGACGATGGTTAAATGGCATGGGATAAAGAGATTTTTTTTATTAATGATTCTGCTTTCTATTGACATATGAATCAGGTAAACAAATATAGTTATATATTTTAAGAAGGTTGTAAAAGGATGAAGAGCACTGATGTTCTCCAATGCATTAATTACATTATCAATATTCCAGTTAATATCATACAGACATAGAAGACATAATTATTAATCTTAATCTTCCACACAGGGAGTATGAATATCATTCAATTAGAATCTCCCATTCAGGGTCGTCTGCTCCAAAATGGATAATTCCATTTGAAATTCATACACCCTCAGTAAGACGATTTATGTGAATATACCAGATACAGCCATATGGAATACATGCCCTTTACCTTCCACAGGAGTGTGAATTTCAAATGGGGTTACCTAAATGGATGACTCCAATTGAAACCAACAATCCCCGTGTAAGAGATAAAGGTTATATCGTCCATAGGGATCTATGGAATTTAACTAGAATAGCCCATTGCCTGTCAGCAAACAGGGTAATTAAAGCTAATTAACTGCTTTGTTCTGCTCCACAGACAAATTTAACATATATATTACGTCAACATCATTAGTATCGATTTTTCCACACGCCATATGAGGCTAAGATCAATTAAAGGTGGGTAGTCAGATATTTCAATATTCTGATCTGACATTGAGACCACCATTAAATATATGTTTCCATATTATCAGTTGCATTGTTCCAGCGGTTTTGATATGAAAGCGGAAATGGGTATAACAATGGCACATAGGATAGCAAATACTGTGTTTGAAAAATATTTTTGGTCAGACCATCTCGGGCGTTTAACTTTCTTCTGTTACCAAAATGTTAGTTTTGATGAGGAACAGTTGCTGGTGAGGCTGTGGGGAGCTGGTCACATACCTTTGATCTCATAGTTTGCATTTTAAAGGCTTGAAACAACTCACTGTTACACCGAATCCTTTCAGTGTCAAAATGTCGATTCACACCAAAATAGTATCAAATTAATTTAAGTTACTCCCCGGGGTGTCAATATTTGACCCGGCAGCACAAACGAGCCGTAAATTCCCTAAATTGTATTCTGAGTTATGGTGTAAAATGTGTACGAAGGTCGTATTCATCGGTAACTTAAGCAGGCCCGACATCCGTCTCATTTCGATAGTCAAAAACTAATCAATAATCCTATTGTTGAAGTGGATAATAAGCTTCTACCTTAGATGGCTATATAACTTTTAATAGCTCTGGTCTTTGTTTGCTTTTGCTAAATCCTTTTCAAGTGGTGGGTTACCAGGCATTGTATTTTGTATATGTATGCATAACCAACAATTAACAATGAGAGAACCTTCTTAAACCTCGTTGACTTGGGGATGATTTGAAATGACCGCCAATTATGACTGTTTGATATTTATTGCCAGCAATGTGGAAAAAGAGACACACATAGAAACGAAAAAAGCTATAATTTTGTTGAAGGAGCAAAGTTTAACTAACCATAACCAGTATTAAAGGTGAGCGGTAAATTTAGTCTTGTTGTTGTTTAATACAATTGTACATGTAGGCTTACATTGAAATCGATGAGACTACAAATTTGTTCTGACTTTTCTGAGTAAGCCTGCGTCTCGCGTGTCAAGCATGTGTCAACGTAATCCTATTATAACAAACTCAAGCAAACGGTAAATACCAGTTTTTCCGTGGTCTGCACGAGTAATAAGGCATTTTTTGTGTCCTTTACGTCGCAATTGAAGACCTGAGCGCAAGAAGATCGTAAGTCCACTTGGCCCCTCAACATGTATACACTAAAGGTACGTATAGTTTCTTTAAAAAAATTTATTTCCTTCCTTAAAAGGTTTTATATTGTTTAATACATGTTCCAGGGTGAAAACATCATGAAAGGTTGTGAAAGATTACTTTTGGCCCCTGAAGATGTATAAAATATTACCAAACTATACGAAACTACGCAACTTTAGTGTAAACATGTTGAGGGGCCAAGTGGACTCACGGTCTTCTTGCGCTCAGGTCTTCAATAATGTTTTGTGATGCTTTGCGTTGCCGCACTGCGTGGCACTGCAAAATACTGCATTGCGGTATCACAATGAAGTTAAATACATTTTAACTTGGAAATGCGACGATTTGCGTTGAGTTGCGGCAAAAAGTAATCGATACATCGGAATTGCACCACACCGCTATGCCATTTCGGTTATTCCTATTCCATGAATTAAAAAAATGAAGACATTACAAAGCTATACTCTAAGATTTCGGTTCTTTGGTCTTATTAAGCTGAAATAATGCGGTAAACGAAATATTGTATGAAGTGTAAGTTATATTTGTAAACGATATGTCAAAAAGTCAGATTTGACAAACAATAACTAAATTCATTAAAAATAGAGCGTACAATATACCTTTAAATAATTGGCAGTACATCTCCAACATTCAATATTTTTACCAGTTTTTCACATGAATGATTTACTTCATAACCATAGAAACGGTTTGCTCCTCAAAGCTTCAGTGCGTTCTCGTATTGATACAATAACTAGTAGATTAATTTCATCATTTTAATTTTAGAATAAGGGGAAAATACATATTAATCAGACAATTAGAGCCAGGTATACCATTTTGAAGTAAGGAACAAGACAATCATAACAAAAGCTAAAGCAGGTTGCAAATCTTAGAAGAATACTTTTAAGTGGCTTATTGTGGTTTAAAAACCACAATAGTAAAATTACAAACCAACAGGGACAAATTAGACAAAGGTTAACTACAAAAATCAATCGAAGTTTTCGTGCAGATATACTGTCCTTTTCCTAACATAATTATGTACTTCTTAAAGTATCTTTTCTATATTACAGAACGTCTGAATTGAAGTGAAAGGAAATGTATAGAAACCTGACTCAACGTATTGACCAGTCGCGTTATTTTGTGTTCCAGTGCGATCAAACAGTGTCACATGAGATGCTACCTTTTCCCATTTTTTTTTATTGATTACTTTCAAGTTGTTTTGATTGTGCACAACATTCCCTAACAATATGAAAGTTACTCCTTAAGGGTAGACGAGGTATTGTTGGTCGAAGCAACCTAAAAATCGATTTTCATTATCTAGATCAATATATTATTGAAAATTAACACCTTGATGTTTTGCAAAAGTTCATTCTATACTCTGCAAACTTGCTTAATTTATTGTTGTTAATTAGTTATGTACGTTTTACAAAAGTGTTGTTGTTTCAGCCCGCTTCACAACGTAGCTCAAGAACCGCAGCACCTATAAAATTATATCTGTGATATTTAATTCTTCTACACGCTCGCTATGAATTGAGCAATGCAATTTTGCCAAAGCTCACTACCATTCGTAAGATGCTGTGAACTACCAAATCGCAACAGTTTAAAATAATTAATAACCTTAAACTTGTGTTGCTCTACGATATCATTTGGTCGAGTTATGGGCTCTTGAGTGGCTTCAAGTCGGATTTTGAAAGTTGCACTTAGCTCCTATTCAAGCCAAATGCGTTCGTCGTGTAGACACCCCACACCCCCACCCCCCCACCCCACACACCCACACACAAAATCAAGACAAAGGACACCGGGATGTGCCCTGTTTTAAATACTTAACCATGAACTTTACTTTATTTTACTCCTTCGACTTCGACTTCCAACTTCAATACTTGCTACCCTTTACTATCTGTGACTTATCTCATGAACTCTTTCTGCTGACATCTCAATACTTGGTGTGCCCACCATCGCTGTCTATCACTGCCTGGATTCGTCGTCTAAGGTCTTGAATAGGAGCTAAGTGCAACTTTTAGAATCCGACTTGAAGCCACTCATGCGCCCATAATTCGACCAAATGATATCGTAGAGCAACAAAAGAGATATCAAAATTCGCAGGAGAAAGCTGCGCTTTATATACATTGAATAAGTGTTTGCTATATATTTCAGTTCCCGATATATCTGACCATCTATAATCGTTTCGATACTTTCTGGGTTGAGTTTATTAGCGCAGCGATTTATATGAAATATCGCTTTATAAACTCATGTAATGTAATGTAATGTAATGTGATGCGATGTCATGTGATGTAATGTAATGTAATGTAATGTAATGTAATGTAATGTAATGTAATGTAATGTAATGTAATGTGATGTGATGTGATGTGATGTGATGTGATGTGATGTGATGTGATGTGATGTGATGTGATGTGATGTAACGCAACGTAATGCAACGTAACGTAATGCAATGCATCGCGGCACATGGGTGGGTTTGTGTGGGGTTAGGTGGGGTGGTTATGAAGGGGGTGTGTAGGGGTGAGTGCTTGACTGTGTAAAGAGCGATTTAGCTTACCAATTGCAGCATTTATATAATCCTGAACGCCTTCCAAGTCATTATAATTGCCCCATCCATCTCCACCAATCCATATGAATGATCTGTAAGCCTTCGCTCTCGTCGCTGCCGACAAGATGCCATAAACAGTCTCCAATTGAGCGAAGAGTAAAACCACTGTTGTCTTTGTGGTCGATTTATTCAACAGATCAAATATTACTTGGTCATAAGTGACATGATCAGCGTATAACGAAATAGTACGTACAATACCAAGACAGATGTCTAGCTCCTCGGCCTGTTGTCGAAATGCCCTCTGAGCACTTTTACCGAACGAATCATCTGAATTCAGGAACGATACATACTTCCACTCGAAATGTCTTAAGATATCTATCATTACACGTACTTGGAACCTGTCAGGAGCGACGGTGCGTAAGAAGTATGGATAGCGATCAACGTTGCTTAGTTCGTCGCTTGTCGATAGAAAGCTTACTTGAGGTATCTGATAACGACCTAAAACAAGTGCAGCTTGCATGCTTGAAGAGCTACGCTGTGCTCCAACCATGCCAATAACTGATGGGGAATCTTCGGAGATGTTACATACAAACGTACTTGTGCCTACCACAGACGCACTTGTGTTTACCACTGACGCACTAGTGTTTACCACAGACCCACTTCTGCTCACCACAGACGCACTTGTGCTTACCACAAGTGGGACCATTTGTAAGCTTGCTTGAAGAGCAACCGCATCGTACGAACACGAGTCGTAAATATCAAAACCAATACTTATATTAGGCAGCAATGTAATGTTAGCGTTCACACGTTCAATTATATAGACCATTGCTTCGACTTTCTTTAAAGCACCTAGTTCCCTTAAATCACCGCATTGTTGATTTGGTTCGTCGTAAAAATGTAGCGGGAAAAGCCCGCCTATATTGATATCGCCGCTACGCGTGTATCTCTTTAAAATCTCCCCGCCGCGTGTTACAAATACTTCCGTACAGAACAAGAAAATCAAGAAGCAGAATAGGCCTATATCCACTGCCATTTCAAGATTCAAGATTGAATCAATCTGGTGATAAAGTACCAACTTTGCATTTTTTTTCAGAGAGTCCTTGATATCACTTAAAGCAACTGTACAGATACATTGCTGTCACAATCTATTTGTAGCTAATACTTATAAAAACGTGTTCATTAGTCCAATAACAGGAGAACGAAACCATTTCATCAAATCTGTACTTTTATGTCAAATGATATGAAATTTTAATTTAAAAACACGCTGGTGTTCCACTTTCCTGTTATGACAAATTCCGGTTTTCAGAAATTGGCATGCAACTGCATTATTTGCAATATTCCGGCTGCATTACACGCATTGCATTTCAATCAATTAAAATACTATCCCATAGTTACATATATTCAATAGAACACAGCACTAATACACATCACGTAGCCAGCCGCTGCAAACCACTGAAATGATGTAGGTAAGTCAATACAGCGACAAGTTAAACGTCGCTAGATTTGGGCTTAAATAATTCATCGCAGCAACATTGGATCGATATTGGGCAGACAAAAGCATGGCAATGACGATAATGAATGACGAATCAGAATTAATGTGATAAATATGGAACATATTTAAACTGGTAAGCTAGAAGTAGCCCGGTATTCCTAAATGCATTATTGATAAATGGATACGGGTCAACAAGGCGGTAATTATGTAGAGGTGGAAGACATTGTACAGAATATGAACAGAGAGTAAAATAAAATTAAAAAGTGACAAAAACACTCTGATAATTTTATTACTAGCTAGAGGGGAGGAAATTGTAGAGAATATTATCAGAAAGTAAAGCAAGGAAATTAAGAAATGAAAAACAGGTTGACACTTAAAATTAAAAACATAATGTATTGTCAAGGAGTGTAGATAAGCGGAAGCACACATATGACAAAATGTGTGTGAATATAATTAGTTTTGAACATTTTGATTTACAGCGACATAATTCAAATGTTCTTTGAACTGTACTTTGACAGGAACCTAGATTTTCTTTTCATCAAGTGATGAGTTTGCTCACTTCCAAGATAATGTTATTTGGTTAAGGGAGGTGTAATGAGCGAACCGTGGTTTGGATTCCAGAGGGAACGAGGGTGTCTGTAAGAGGCAGAGCCATCAGAAAATGAATAACTGAGATCGCGCGCCAAATAAACTTACTGCAGTAATTTGCCAAGTCTTTAAAAAAGTAGGCATAGGCGGGAATCGAATCCGGCCCCTTCGGGTTCTGAATCAACGGATAGTATCACTAACCCAACTTCCTATCTGCACTAAAACCTGTGATATTAATTCTTGATAATGCTTAACGGAAAAAATCAATGTACGATGTCATTCAAAATCAAATAGAAGCCCCATAACTAAAGTAGCAATCGATAAATCTGCTCACTCAATCATCAAATAATCAATCGAAAAATAAATAAATAAATAAATAAATAAATAAATAAATAAATAAATAAATAAATAAATAAATAAATAAATAAATAAATAAATAAATAAATAAATGTGTCCGTTCTCTGGAGACCCAAAACGTCATTAAATAAATAAAAAAAATAAATAAAAAAAAAAAAAATAAATAAATAAATAAAAAAAAATAAATAAATAAAAAATAAATAAATAAATAAATAAAAAAAAAAATACGAAAAGAAATTATAAATTAGTTTTTCTAGGCCATACGCTGGAAAAATAAAGCAGCATAAGAAAAGGGACAGTCGCACGGTTTCGAACAAGCGACGCTCAGAACAGCAACTAAGAAACCAAAACGCCTTAGACCGCTCGGCCATAGAATCACACAGTCTACTCAATGTCAAAGAAATATATTAACCTTTAACGTTACGCAATATTGGCACATGACACGGGCACATGTCTGCGGGTAAAGATACTGCATGATAGAAATGCGCATAAAGGGTCTATCCCTGAAGTTATACTAACCAAATGGTCAACCAATTCTTTGTATACCAGCTACAGTCAACCTATACAAAGAAGTATATTGTTAGGCGTAGACGCAATCATCAATGCGGGAAGTATAAAACCATAGTCGCCACTCGTGCACTTGTTTGAGTCCACGGGTATTCCGAAAACAGCCTTCAACCCTGAATTCAGAGGTCGATTTTGGGTTGTTACATGCAAATACAAACTAATTATATCATGAAAAACCCACCAAGAGGACTACGATACTTATTCAGAGCCAATCTACATTCTGTTATTTACAAAAGCCGACGATCAAAGTAAAATTATAAAAGGAGCAAGACCAGATATCAACGTTAAATCACGGTAAGCCTAAACTCGCATCGAAAACGCCAAAATGCAGTCACACAATTTATAATATTACTAAATCACCAAAACGAATTGTAACGTAGGTATGCAGAAAAGAGTTGTATTAGCAATACCAAAGTATGTGCAAAAAATTTGTCTTTGGCATGTCGCTTTTTTGAAATATCACCAAAAATATCAAATTTTGGAAAAACACCCCAAAATTTAAAACAAACACGAACCTTCCAAAATAAATATATACTAGACTAAGCTGTGGTCTAACCCACGAACACAGCCGTGTTGTTACCCCTAATGACCTTATGACCCCAAAATATATGAAAACGGCCATAGACATAGGCTAATGTCAATGCATGGGTGCATGTGGCACCACTTTGCTATGTTACTTGTGGCAGAAGGGGCATTTTGAAGGTTTTTCGTCTCAGACCGGAAGTGACCCCTTAATGACATTTGACCCCAAATAAAAAATACCACATATGAATTGAGTACCCACAATTCATGTGTGAACATACCGTTACTGTCCTATGTTTTCTTAGCAAATAAAAAATTTTGACGGTTTTCGTTTTATACCGGAAGTGACCCCTTAATGACGTTTGACCCCAAATAAAAAAATACCACATATGAATTGGGTATCCACAATTCATGTGTGAACATACCGTTACTGTCCTATGTTTTTCTTAGCAAATAAAATTTTTGACGGTTTTTCGTTTTATACCGGAAGTGACCCCTTAATGACCTTTGACCCCAAATCTGTGAGGACCCCATAGACATGGGATAATAACAATGCATGTATGCAAGTGGTGTTACTGTCCTACGTAATTTGTGGGAGAAGAAGCATTTTAAAGGTATTTCGTTTTGTACCGGAAGTGGCCCCTTAATGACCTTTGACCCTAAATACAAAAATACCACATATACACAGGGTAACTACAATTTATGTGTGAACATACCGTTACTGTCCTATGTTTTTCTTAGCAAATAAAAATTTTGAAGATTTTTCGTTTTATACCGGAAGTGACCCTTTAATGACCTTTGACCCCAAATCTGTGAGGACCCCATAGACACGGGATAATAACAATTCATGTGTGCAAGTGGTGTCACCGTCCTATGTAATCTGTGAGAGAAGAAGCATTTTGAGTTGAAATCACGTTTTGACCCCTATGACCCCTGCGTGACCTTTGACCCCACGAGTTTCATATGACATGTAGGGGCATGGTCAATGATGGTTATGACCAAGTTAGGTCAAAATCGGTGTAAGCATGTAAGTGCTAGAGCAAATGAAGTGGTCGGCAGAAAGAAGAAAGAAAGAAGAAAGAAAGAAGAAAGAACCTGTAAGAAAAAAGACACAGCCGTGACTAACGTCACGGCTGTGTAATTAGCACTCGGCGGCCCAGTCACTACCTGTCGCTGTGATTTGGGGTAACTCGTTGCTTCCCTTCTCCAGATACCTGTACTTCAAGGTCGCTCATACCCCACGCCTTAAGGGGCAGCAAATATCACTCGCATAATTTACTTTTTTTCTTTCTTGTTGTTGGAAAGGGCGTTTACGTCACATTTTGATAATGTTATAAAACAAAATCACACTTCCTAATTATTAAGAGTAGCTGTGCACCAGGTCAGAAAAAAAGTGAGAAGACAAGGTGGCTACGTCGGCACGCATAGTAGGTGATAAAAGTGGTTTTCCAAGTAAAGTGTTGGATGATAACCGTTAGACCAATAGGCCTATAAAATGAACGCAGTGTCAGACAAAAGTCTTTGAACAACATGGCAAAAGTTCGAAGTCGGCAAAAACATCTAAATCCAGCGATGCTGAGGTCTTTATCAGTTCTCGGACCTCAGTACTATAAAATATAAATACTCGGAGACTCGTTTCTGATTAGAACACATTAGCACAAACATGTATTTCTAACCCGGCGTTTTTATTTTATTTTTATAAGCCTATTGGTCTAACGGTACGCATCCAACACTTTACTTGGAAAACCACTTTTATCAGGAAAAAAGTGGCCGTTTTCAAAGTTGCACTTGAGTCCTTATTGGAGTCAACGTTTCTTAAGGGATCGGATAGGAACGTTTGCACAGTATTTCTTGTGGGACATGAGAGCACATCAGACACATCAAATTGCATTCTAAATGCCTGTGTAAATGGCGGGTCTGACTCAGTTACTATTTTAATAGCAGAAGCATTTTGTTCGAAATAATGGTACCACTTTAAGAAAAGCCTGTCGGCAAATCAAATCGATATCAAAGGAACAATGTGTTACGTAATCTACTTCATCACCGTGTTAAATAAAACTTCCTTGATGTCTTTTACATGATTACAACCGAGATTCATTCTTTGCGGCATCAAATCACAGACCCTGGAAATAACGTTTCTAATCGACTTGAAAGCGTGCGACAATATTGTGTTATTGGCTCACTTAAACATTAGCGATAACGCCACCTTCTTTCCCTTGTCCAATTCGCTGTAGAAGCGACGTATTTATCGGATTAACTACCATAGCAATAGATGGATATAATTTTTGAATAGATCGCCTTGCACTACAAGCATGTTGCACTCATCCCCGGTGTATGTCTGCAATCATATATTGAATATACTATCGCCTTTTTTCAAATATACTAATCTTACAGGTTCGAGTGATTAGCATTTATTTGACATCGCTAAGGTTCAATGCATAGATACCGCGTGAACATGGCAGTGCAGGGCGATCTTTTCCAAAATTGTATTCGTCTATTGCTATGGCAGCCTTACGTCACCTCTACAGCGAATATTGTGCAAATATATTTGTTAAAAAAAGATTATTAATACTTATTATAAGCTACATCCCCAATTTTATATGATATAATCATTACGCCTTTGGCAAGGATGTTCATTTTTTTCTGCTATAACCTATCAGATTCAATTTAACTAAGATGAAATTAATCTAACAGTAATAACAAAACGTTCGTATCACAGCTTTTATTGTCGTGAATCATTTATATTTCTTAAGGGGGTACTACACCCCTCGATAAATTTGTGTCTATTTTTGCATTTTTCTCAAAAACTAATAACACACTGGTAACAAAAGTTATGTGTATTATAGGGGCAAGAATCAATTACTACACTGGAATTTCAGTGACCCAAGACAAGCGGTTCGTTATTTATGATAAGAAATAAGGTACCGCTGGGATGTACCTCATTTCCTATCATATATGCTGAACCGCTTGTCTTGAGTTACTGAAATTTCAGTGTAGTAATTGCATCCCTTGCCCCAATAATATACATAACCTTTGTTACCAGTGTGTTATTATTTTTTGAGAAAAATGCAAAAATAGTCACAAATTTACCACAGGGGTGTAGTACCCCTTAATTACATCCATTATGATATCATTATCCCTCATTTTACTATTTTACACTTTTTAAGCTTACCCTACCATCTTGTTGTCAGATTTAATTTAACTAAACTTCAATTAAGCTAAAAGTAACAACAAAACGTTCGTGTTTTATGTTGGACTTTTAATGTGCTATTCTAGTTGAAATCCATACACCCCGTATGAAGCGTGACGTTAATCATCCACACAGGGAGTGTGAATTTTAAATGGGTTTACCTTGACATCTGCATCACCTGTGTGAGAGATTAAGGTCATGTCTTCCATAGTAGTTGTATGGATTTCAACTGGAATAGCCATTAAGCCTTTTTGAAGTATGGTGGGCACAAAAGGAGAGGGCGTACTTTGGTTTGGATAATCGTTTGGATAAACAAAGTACGCCCTCTCTTTTTGTGCCCACTATACTTCAAAAAGGCTTATATGATCGTGTGTCAGGGTAATCTATTTAACGTTATTGGAATAACTAAGGTAATTAAATGGATTTCGGCTAAGCTCCAAAACTGGGAACCATTGTACACTTCCTATAATTTGGTTCATCTCAAGTTCGGTGGTGACGTAGGTGCTTATTTCGCTTGCCGCAGTATCAAATCGCGGACGTTTTCGTAAAGTTAAACGCCCTGAGTGTACACGCACGCGCACAGGGGCGATTTGTCAGCACGCTTGCGGCGCAACCGCAAAAGAGCATTGACGTCACTACCAAACTTGAGGTGAACCAAATTACAGTAATAGTATGATAATCATATATGCTCCAATGTTGATATAAGATATGAAGTCATTTGAATTTGACCCCTGTTTATCGCTAGAGGTCACAAAAGGTTTACAGGGGTAAAAATTTAAAATGTTCCAATCTTGTTGACAGATATACCAAATTACTCGTCTGATCTTCTTCAATAAGGTATATCTCCATTTGAAGACCTGAGTGCAAGAAGACCGTAAGTCCACTTGTCCCCTCAACATGTATACCCTCAAGTTGCGTATAGTTTGGTAATGTTTTATACATGTTCTGGGGCCAAAACAAATTTTTCACAACCTTTCATGATGTTTTCACTCTGGAACATATATTAAACATTATAAAACCATAAGAAACTATACGTAACTTTAGTGAATAACATAGTTGAGGGGCCAAGTGGACTTACGGTCTTCTTGTGCTCAGGTCTTCATTTGTAAATGACACTCAAATTTATAAACATACATACGTGTTTTGAAAATGTGTAGTTCGTGCATCATTATCTTCTACGGATGCTACCATGATTGATTATACTTCATTTCACGTGACACATCTATCCATATATTTGTATGGGAACTTTTCAATACAACAGGTTGTATCTACTTACTGTTTTCCTAATGCTATACTTTTTCATTACATTTTTATTATGTCTGTATCTTTTAAGTATAACAAATACAACATTCTCTTTTCCAACTACTTCACGTTTTCTCAATTTTCTGGTCAACAACCATTTAGGGCAGGCTTAGACAGACACAAAAATTCTGGATTAATATTGAAAAATACGCGGATCACTTTGTGGCGATCATTAGCGGTTTAGATGTAAATACCCCCTTTTTAATATATGATTTTTGAATAAATCTTTATTCCGTAAGCATCGGATAGGAAACTGCACTTTAATTGGTTCTATGTCTATAACCAGCAGTGTATTGAATATTAACATTAATCTTCTTGAACAGTTGTTATACAAACGTTTTACTTAAAAATAATATATCAATTTTGTTAAATATATATATTATATAACAAGTATTATTTTTCAGGTGACTAACTTGGAATTAAAAGTACTCAAACCCAAACGGTGACCCAAAACCTAATGAAGATATGAAATAAAAAGTTGCACTTTTGTGTTTAAATCGATGAAAGCACGGCGTTAGTTTCCGTGCTAATTAATGAAAGCACGACGCTAGTTCTCTTGTTCGCGAACGCTTTGTGTACAAATCAATAGGGCGTGCAATGTGGCAAACTGCAACTTTTAAATTAGTATCTTCCTTGGGTTTTTGGACCGTCTTGTCTTTATTTCTTGAACAATTTCAACGAATGAGGTTTTTAAACTCGAGCTAAAAGATGCAGCTATTGGCTGTTCCCAGCAAACACAAAAACGTTTTTAAAACGTTTTAAATAAGTTATATTTTGGGTTTTGGTTTGGTAAAAACGTTTTAATAACATTAAAATGTCGGGTTATATAAAGGTCATGAAATCGTTTTATAACGTTTTGTATGAAAACACACTACAACAATATTTTTAAAATGTTTTCGAAATGTCATTGTAAACTATTTTTGCAAACATTTTTGGCCAAATATTTTGTCAACACTTAAATAACATTATGTTAAAATATTTGCACCCAGCAAACACAGAAATGTTCTTAAAATGTTTTTGACAAAACGTTGTAATAACATTTAAATGTCTTGTTATATAAAGGTCGTGAAAACATTTTAAAAACGTTATTGTAAATACAGTCATGGACAAAAGTTTGGAATATTTTTATTTTTGTATCAAATGCAGTTTTCAATCATAATAGGAACAGATTTATTGTTCTGGAGTAGTGTTCAGTTGAATTTAATTGAAACATATGAATGTCCTTTGATGTTTACATCACACAGTTTGTCAATTAAACAAAGAATTACATGAGGAAGCGCATTACAATGGAAGGATCACATAACCGCAACATGTTTAGGTGGTCTCTTTGTATCACAAAATGAGATTGAAGACACTAGCAAACTTCATTGTTTAAACAAAAACTTGCACTCTCACTGTGACATGTTCAGATAAGTCTCTTGCTTGAGAAAACACATCTCAATAATTGGTGTTTCCACCCCTTGCCAGCTCAAGGTCATTTACGCGATGTGACATTCCCTAGACCATGTTTGCCAAGGTCCCTTGTGGAATATCTCGCCAGCAAGCAGTGAGGGCGTATAGTATATAAGTTCCTGCAGGGTGATTGGTTGGTTGTGCATGTTACCTATCCTTCAGGATACTTCTGCCCATAAGGTCTCTATAGGGTTCATATCCGGGCTCAAAGCCGACCAGTCCAGGTGCTCTACATTCTCATTTTCAAGGAATTCCCTCACATGTAGGGCTCTGTGCGGCGTGGTGTTGTCATCTTGGATCACGAAATCGTTCCCGAAGTCTCTTCTTGCAAACGGAAGCATAACTGTATCAAGAACATGCAGGTATTGGTTCTGGTTCATGTGTCCTTCTAGCATGTAGAGGTGTGATTTCGACCTACTGTGAAATGCTCCCCATACTGTGATTCCACCACCATCTCCCTGGACTCTAGGAAGGATACAATCTTCAAGCAGGGCTTGACCAACCTGTATTCGGACCTTGAATTGGCCATCTTGTCTGTAGAGAAGGAACCGGGCTTCTTCACTGAAGATCACGTTACGTCAGTGGCCTACTGTCAAATCCCTATGTCTCTGTGACCAAAGCAAACGCGCTTGCCGATGTCTTTGCAGAATTTTCTTATCGGTCATCTTGCGCAAAAACCTGCACTAACCAGTCTATTGTTCACAACTTTCCTAGGGACAGGCGCGTTTATGGACCTTAGTCAATCTGTTCGTAGCCGAGATGCAGACTTCGTGCGGCTATTGCGGCAGTCTCAGGAAAGATCGGTCTTCTATGGCGCTTGTCTTTCGGGGCCGACCTGACCTTGGTCTAGGTGTAGTAGTTCCGGTCTTTCGACGTCTCTTCAAAAAGGTGAACGTAACTGGTACCTTGCGTATGACGTTCTGTCAACCAGTCCAAAAATGCCGTACTTCGCAGGTCAGCAACCAATCACGTCGCGCTTTTGCCCTGACGTCAGACACAAACTAGCCTTTTTAATTCAGTCTTCGACTATAGCTATTATATATAGTACAGTTACAGAATGTGTTATTTGTAATGTTTCATTTAATCGCCATGAGATTTTATGACCACAGAGGCCTGTATGTAATTTTTGATCATTTAGTGGTGTTGTTATAAAATATGTTGTACTCAATCTCTGATAATGTTACTGTAATTAGCGTAATTTTGTCAGCGTGTGTTGTCTGTGTGGAGTGTGTAAGTGTTCATTATAAGTCTTTTTCTGTTTTGATCTAAACATAGAGAAACTTACAAAAGAGGAAAGCTTAGCTAAACGGGAATAACAAAACCTCTATTTGGTTGGCAAAAAACATATTTTCGCATATGTTTGGTAGTTTTTAAGGGTCAATTCGGGCGTTGCATTACATGATTATACAATATACATAATAATGCGTTATCTAATGGCGCACGCAATTACCTGAAAGCCAAATATAAATAAAGTTAATGCTTAGCTGCTTTTTAGTGTCGATTTCGAAAAAACGCAGGTAGATTTAATGGATTCAATGATGCGTTCGGAAGTGGCAGGCATGTAACAGTAAGGAATATTGGTTGCGATGAGGTCCTATTCAAAGGCAATTCACGTCCAGCAATTCCTATTCCGATTTCAGAACGCGGTTATTTCCGATTTCTTCGGATCCATTTATATCTAGTAAAAACTGGATTTTTGCATGCAAATATAGAGGGTACGCGATCTCAGCCAATCAGATTGCGAGGTTAAGCGGCCTGATATTCTGATTTGGGGAGCGCGATAGCGTGAGTCAAATCTTTCTCTTGATCATCAGACACACTTGCTCAGACTGTTTGTTACAGTTTCATATGATTTTGTATTTTGTATATTTTCTGTATCTGTGAGAAGAGAAGAAAGAAACAAACTATGATTAAATCAACCTAGTTCTTCATAGGCATTCCATAAGCACACACACACACACCCCACAAAAAGAATGGGTAATAATTATTTTGATACAGCCTGTTATTTGTCTTGTATTTATTTTGTACATTATATAAACACTGATTAGATCACCATCTTAACGCATGTTATCACAAAACAATCGAACCCACTGATCAACAAAAATATAATATCATACTTTTATATCTGCGGTAATTGTGTTGAATTTGAGATTATATAATTTTATCAAAGAGTAAATATTTCTTGAACTTTCAAGCTTAAAGTAGTTATGTTGCGCTTCCAAACTAAAGTTAAATCAAACCAAATGTTTGCAAAATCAATCCCACAGACTACACACTATTTTATTATGATTTTTGTTTGTCTAATTGTTTATTTATTTGATTTCGTTGAAATTAGCCAAATAGGAAATTGGAATCTCCCCACCATCCGTGTTCAATCTGTTTGTAGTTGTTCAGCTATGAATTCTGTGTTAAAATGCTTTATTTATTCTTGATTAACAACAATGACAGCAAAAGTTGTTTACAAGAAAGACCAGTACCACAGACAGATAAACAAACCCATCAAATGTCAATGTCAGAAGGTTTGCTGTTTACTGATGTCAATATTTGTTAATAGTCTCCTTCACAGCCGATTACTGTCTTTTCTTACACTCATCGTTCCTGAATGTTCGTGATTCTCACATGCAGTTCAAGATTGAGACTATACTAAATGCAAACTGATAACACGTCACTGTCTTTGCAGGTATAGTCGCTCTGATAACCCAAATAACTTATGAACGATACCACAAGATGCTTAAAGTGATATTGCAACATATCAGTTACAAAATAATCTTTCTTTCCACCAAATATTACTGTGCACTTTAGAATATTTTCTTTTTAAATTCAGAGCCGAACAAATAAGGTAAAAAGAAAGTTGAAAAACAATTCAAAGTGCTTCGCTCTCTTGTGACCAGATCAGATGTATATAGGTCTTTGTCCAAGCGCGTGCCGCGTTGTGCTCCTTTATGACTGCCACATCGGAACGCCGTATAAACGCAAACTCCACATATATAGTATGTGTAGAACATGGTAAACTTTTTAATATATCAAAAGAACCGTCCATTTTACGATTGACAGAGTTGCTATTGGCGACATATTGCGGTTTTCGTTGTATTGCTTCCTCTGTTTGAATAAAAGAGGACATATCTGAGAGTAAAATTTAACACTTTGTGAAAAATATACAATTCAACAAATGTTACAACATGGCTTTCATGGAGTACATCGCTCCAGGCACTTCACCCAAACGCGACATGTTTACACATTTTGTTTCACATTTTGATGATTCTTATCTAGTCATGCAGGTCCACCCCTTCGTCCCTTTAATGTCAATTTTTCCGCCGCCAGTAGAGTGAAACTTTGTAATAAGCGTCGGTACATTAACCAAAAAGCGCCACCACGAATACAGATGTAGCAAACAGACTCTCCTTCGCAACATTGGTTGTTGAGGGCGTATCAACCGCTGTTACCAGTGTCGCTCACGACACAAATATTAGTACGCGTGAAACATAACATTTCGTAGTCTGGTGGTATGGCAAGGTATGTTGGTTTTGCCAGTTAAAATGTTTTTCTTTGTTGATTATTAATTCTATGGGTGGTACAAAATGAGATTCCGGGGTGTAAAATTGCTACCCCTTGGCAGATCGAGATATCCAAGGTTAAAGTTTATACAGGGGTCAAAATTAGAAACTGGATCACGGTTGCAGGACAAGTGTCCTCGGAGTCCGGATAGAATGCTACGCCGTAGACAGTAGCGTACCTACCGGTTGGGAGGGGTGCCTTGAGACCTTGTTCTCTATAAGCACGCAATATTAAGACGATTTTATATAGCTTTGCTACTAAGAAAGGGATGTTGTTATTTGATTTCGCTTTATAATTTTTATAAAGTGGTGTACTAAATGCCTACATTGTATACTATACAATTTGATTATACTTAAAACTCGCTATTGAAACGTCCTGCACCGTTTGACGGTGCTGATTCTCAATAGCACATCCAACAGCGCCCCCACGTGTTTATTAGGGGCTGAAGAAGGTCTAGCGAATTGCAGAAAACTACCCAAAGGTGAAATATTTTTAGCTGTTTCGAAAAACAATTTTCTTTCAATATGACACTAGAGGAGGTGTAAGCGGATGCGACCCCCCCCCCCCAATTAAAAATTTTGTTGGGCTCTTCCGTCTTACGGGGGTAGGGTCCGATTTCGGAAAACCAGAGAACAGAGGGAATGTCCTGCAAGGACGGTTGTGGATATAAGTCTGTATAAACCATTATACGCTGTGGGGAATCGAAACTGGGCCACACTCCTGAGAAAATTAACCGGCATTGCCAAATTATTTATACCTTAATCTTTAGATATGATATGTTTCGACACTTAACAATCATCTTGAGGAATCTTACACCCTTAAAATACATGACATTAACACATTTTGAATTTTAAATGAGGAAATATACAAGGTACGATAAAAATGTATTCCTTTAATTTAAACTTGCTACTTACAAACAGAAAAGAAACAAACATGCAGACTAACGATACATGTAATTTTACTATGTACTATGTACATGTACTATGCACATTGAATACAAAGGTTGACTAATTAAACCATTGTCATTAGATCTTCACATTTTCAGGAACAGTCGTAAGTATTCAGTTAGCAGCCTGGACAACCGATTCTTTAGAAATGCTTAGTCGCGCTGAAAGTCGATCGATACATGTTAAAATCAGCACAATTCAGAGATACACCTTTTTGCTATGAAATTAATTTTCTCGGTCAAATTTTTTTTCTTCAGTAATGTCAGTTAAAAACTTGGTGCTTGAATATACATTTTTTTAACAAATCCTGGTGTTAAAATTAAGCATCAAATTGTGTCTTTTAGTGTGATATTTTTGATTTTTATAGGCCTTCAGTTCGCACGCGAGCTTTTTACGGAATTCATTTTTTAGCGTCTCAAACTAATATAGTTTGCTAAAGAACGATATTTCCCACCTCTGTAAAGCACATCGTGTGGGTCTATATATTATAGTTTTGTTAGAATTTCCGTTTTTATTTTACCCTTTTCCCCTTCATACTCCGAAAATGTCTAACTCAGTTCTTTTATCTCGAGAGCAACCAACAGAAATAGTCGATATTTCCTTTGTTGTTTATCCAGGTCAATTTTCCATTGAAAGCAAATTGCCCGACCAGCGATTTGGTAGCCCAAATCCCCAATTGAGTGTTCTGGTTAAACATGATCAGTAGGAGCGCTATAGGCCTGGGAATTTCTTTGCTATATTGAAGTTCTAGCAACACTGTAGCCATGCCGGTATTCCTATTAAACCCAGGGATATCGATCCACAATGCTAGTATTAGCCTTAGATTTCACTCGTTGATTTTGAAAATGGTCAGCCGGCAGTTAAAATAGTGAAATGAAAACGCAAATTCTGACAAAACTATGATATATCGCTCACGGTGATGTGCGTTAGAAAGTTGGGAAAAATCCTTCATTAGCGAACTATCTTACTTTGAAAAGCTAAAAGGTTGATCCAAAAAAAGGCTCGCGGACAGAGTTTAAGCCTATCAAAATCGAAAATCTTTCACTAAATGACTAAATTTCACGCCTAAGTTTAACACTAGAATTTAAAAAAAAATACAGTATCAAGCACTACAATTTTTCCTGACATTTACTGAAAAAATGAAAATGATTGCTTTTCATTTGGCCGAGAAAATTAATTTTACATCGAAAAGGTGTAACTAAAAATTTAGCTCATTTCAACACCAAATTCGATCGTTTGTATTGCCTCATTAAATGACTGAGTGAGCCTTGCCAAACAAAAGAATCGGTTGTGCAGGCTGCTAACTGTATTGGTTTCCTTCATATCTTTATGTCATCGAATTGGATTAATATATATGATCAGGTATTTTCATTGCCTTAACTAGGTATTGCGGAATAGTATAGATCATCGTAATTATGATCTTCCTATTTTATTCGCACGATTCTCTTTAGCAAGTGTAGACACAATTAAAGTACAGTCAACATTTTCAGGAACAGTCGTAAGTATTGGGTTCATTCAAATCTTTATGTCATCGAATTGGATTAATATATTCAGACGATGAGGTATTTTCATTGCATTATACGTGCTATATTCTTCGGAATTAACGTAACAAGTTTTGCGTTTAGTTTGCCTGATTTGGGGCAAACTGTGATGATGAATAATGATGTAATGAAATTGTGAGCTAATCTGATTAAAATTGATTTATACATAGAAGTGCAATGATTAATGAAAATACCTTTATAGCTTGTACATTAGGGTGATTCACAAAAAATGAAATTGGTATTTTTCAACGGGACACCCCCTCATTTTGTTCATTTTGATAATAAAATCATACCTGCAAAATATGAAAAAAAATCAAAAAAGTTTAGGGGGTGCTACCGGTCAATGAACTTTTGTACACAAAGTCAATGGGATTTATGAGCCATTTTCTTTACAACACAAAAAAGCCATGTTAATTTTCCCTGATTGTGCCAAAAATATTTGATCATAGTGTGAGTAATGTCCTTAAAATAAATGCTAAAGAAAATTGTAAAAAGGTAACCCGCTTTCCAGAAAATTGCATTTTTGTGAAAACTGTTACATTTGGGGCAAGGCAGTTGCTGGAACAGCCAAAATATTATGGTACTTGGCTTATATAAAGTTGTGTTTATGGGGCTCTAGTTCTTTCTTTTTTTTTAAATGTTTTTTTTTTTGTTTGTTTCTTTGTTTATTTTTGCTTTGTAAATTATGTTATTCAAGTGTTGAATGTGTGTAGGTTTGTAATTTTATGTAAGTGTAGTGTAATGTTTAATGTATAATCCAGTAGTAAATGTGTCTTAGCCACTCTAGCTCTTGTCACCAGTACCTTGCACAAGGTGTAGTTTTGAACTGGCCACTATCCAATGTTGTGACCCCAATTGATATACATTTCTTTTCAACCATGGTGAATCTAATCCTTCCTGTGGTCATTCAATTCAAATTTGTTTGAATTGAATGACCACAGGAAGGATTAGATTCAAACAATACAAATCTTCATCAGGTATGGCCATAATGACCACCCCTGATACAGATGTATGGATTTTGATAGTTACTATTACATAAGATTTCAAAAGCTGGTAGCACCATTGGGGTAAACTAATATGTGAAGAATTTTAATCTTTTTTTTTATCAACAGTTCAGTTCAATAAGGTATAAATTTGGGGTGCCTGGTGGGATTCCAGGGGATATCCCAGGGTATTCTTTTCTTGAGCTACACTCCCTCTGTCACTTTCGAAACATTTTTTATTATTACAGTCAACTATGAACTTTAATTTGGTAAAAAAACATGTTTTCACAAAGTTAGGTATATCATTGAACATTTACATCAGCTTTGCAAGCCTGGTAGACTTTTTAGGCCCTGAAATAAGCGTTTGAAATTTTTGACAAAAATCCCATTGACTTTGTGTACAAAAGTTCATTGACAGGTAGCACCCCCTAAAATGTTTTGAATTTTTTTCATATTTTGCAGGTATAATTTTATTACCAAAATGAACAAAATGAGGGGGTGTCCCGTTGAAAAATACCAATTTCATTTTTTGTGAATCACCCTATTGTACATCAATGATAACGACTTACTTGGTACCAAAGGCACCAATTTATGCATCGCACAATATGTGATGCGATCAAGTAAAATCAGTCGGAACTCGGAAATATTGATTTTGAGATACAGCCAAACAAAGGAAACACTCCCCTTTGTTTTCTTTTGTTTTGGAAACTCTACAATTGCTCATATCTGTGGAACTGGTTGTTCAACTTCAAAGGGGTTTTCTGCAAAATGTAGTTTTGTAAATGCTTTTTACTATCCTATAAGAAACTGAAAATTTAATATTTCCGAGTTCCGACAGAATTTGCTTGATCGCATCACATTATGTTAAGGTCTGGGTCCCCTACCTTTTCACAGTATTTTTTGTGGGACCTGAGAGCACATCAGACACTCTGAATACGACGAATGGCCTTCTGATATTAAATAATTCAGATCTTTTGAAATTCGCAATATAGTGCAAATTTGAGCAAAATATAAGCAAAATATAATGTATATATTTATCGAGTCCTCCTCGAGTCCGGCAAAATAGGGTCTTTTTAGGTCTTTTATTTTCGTTCATTGTAAACTTCTTCTTATGCTTGATCAATGATCACATCACGTGATTAATTTAAATAATTTGGCATGCAAATAAATTCAGTTTGTAAATAAAAGTACAACCAAAAAGCAAGATTGCTTCCAGTTTGGTTTAAAATGGTAATACTAATGTTGATATCAACTCGTATTTACTTTTTAGGGTTAAATCTAATATGGAGAGGTTAGTATTGCTACAGCGCCACTAAAAACAGTTAGTTCGCCTATCGCTGATCACTATATTGTAGTGCTAAAGGTAAGACTAATTTGTGTAATACTTGACTACCACGGGTACATAGTTGAGACGTGTGGATTCTTACAGCAACGCTTACACCAGTTCAATTAATTCATAGTCACTCGATCTACCTCAGTTCAATCAATTCAAGATCACCCAAAAGTTACTGGTTGTCAATAGATTTTCCTGGCATTCACTAGTGGAAAATTTAAAATGAGAATTCTAAAGCGATGAGATTTGGACAAAACTTCTATGCAACTTTCTCATTCAAATTTCTATGAAACTTTCTCATCCAAATTTCTATAAAACTTTCTCATACAAATAAATGAGAAATATTAATTAACGTGTCAACAACCTGTCACAAGTAGTAAATTCTCTCATTTATAACAATGCGACAGGTGATCCAAATGAATGAGAAAGTTTCATATAAATGAGAACATTTTTAATTTTCATACTTTTGTCCAATTCTCATCGCTTTGAAAGAATTCTCATTACAAATTTCTACTAGTGTATATAGCACATCAGAATGACGGTTGAAGCTTGCATTTTGCGCCCAAAATTGGAATTTTCGTAGTAGGTTAGAGCTTAGCTAATTAGCACATCAGGATGACGGTTGAAACTTGTATTTTGCGCTCAATATTAGAATTTTTGTAGAAGGCAGAGCTCTTAACATTTTTCTGATGGTTAACCGTTACGGTTAACAACCATTGAAAAGCATGGTGCTGGACGGTTTACCGTGAAATAATAAAAAGATATGTTAATTTCTGCATCTATTAAGCGGTAAACTGTGACAATGCGTGCAGTTCTATGAGGGTTAACCGTGTGTTAATTGTACACGGTTATCCTATCATGCAATAATCATCTTGAGTTTAAATTTTATAAAAGTCTACGTATAGATATCGCATTTCTTGGTGGCGCAGTCAGTAAGGCGCTAGGCTGGTAATCTAGAGATGCCAGGTTCGAATTACTGTCGAATTTTACTGTCATCGGAAGGGAATTCAAAATGAGTTTTTTCCTACCTATTTATTTACAATATTATTTGAATTGTTCATTGTTAAGTGTGGTTAAATAAATTTCAGTTTGTTTAAAAAAATGCCAAAACTTTTTGAATGTTTTGTTACTCTATTCGCAGTATGTTTATTAATGATGTACCCAGTTAGGTAATCTTCATTCCTCTCCCCCCTCCCCACTTCCCACCCAATCAATGCTGTAATTTAGTGACCAAAAAAGTAAATGAAATTTACTCAAGATGTTGGAGCAAACATATAACACATTAAAAAAATGCGGCGTTTGGTACACAATATTTGGGAGCGGGGAGGGTCATTGAACATGTCGAACTTTAGTGACCAAAAACCTAAATGGAATTTATTCAATATTTTGGAGCAAACGGCGGATTTTGGTACACTATATAGACTTCTCCGTAGTCCACTTGCCCATTTTGTATACTTTGGCTATTACATTTAAGCATAAAACTCTGATTTGATAGAATTTCACATCTGATCTTTTCAGTCACCGTACTCCCTCTGTTTACTAGCTTCCCAAGTGGACTACTTACTTTGACTTGCAGTTAAAATTCTTAACATTTAACACGTGACTCTACGGAGTGTTAGGCCAATTTCTGGCCTAACTAAAATTGGCCATGATGTAATGCATCTTTAAATGGATCTGGCTTGTGATTGGTCGCACAGATCTCGTTATGGTTTAAATCCTCCGAGCATATACCATTACCATTGATGACTACATCGTACACAACTATGCGGCGCTTTGTGTACTAGGTGCATGAGCACGTCATTTTCAAGTTCTGTTTGATTGTGTGGTCCACAGATTGAGAAAATACTTTTAAGAAAAATAGACATTCCAAAACTATTCCACATGTTCATTAAAAAAGTTAATTGTCACACCCTGAATATCTTCTAGTACACCTTTAATATTGTCTTCATGTTTGGGTCATTATGCTTTCCAGCAATGTATATTTTACATACCTGTAATTGCTACATAAAAAGGCATAACCATTCATCTCCAAATTGATGTTTTCAGGTAAGAAAAAAGTACACCAAAGTCACCAGAAATTTGACGTGTTGACATGGTGGTAGGGTGGAAGTGCGGCCAACTCAGACATTGGGCTGTATTGGCTCAATGCGCCACCTTTTAACAACTATAGCCACCGTGTAACATGTTTTAAAGTATTATTTTGATGTATTTTTACCATTCTACTGTCAACTAAATAAGTTAAATTGTCTTCAAATATTGTTCAGCTGATGTGCAAATCAGGTAGGAGAATTCTACAGTATTGACAAGGATTTGTGTAGTACTAGTAGTATTGATAACAACTGCTAGGCCCATGTATGGTTGATTTCAATCAATTTTCCAATAATCATCTTCAATAAGAGCTATCAAGGAACTTCTACTTTTAAGCAATTTGAAGTGGTACTTGACTTGACAACAATGAATTTCTACCAACTTGCTGTGTTGCTGTTTTTGTGTTTAGGTGCAGATAGCAATCAATTAACCTGTGCCAAACCAAGTAAAACTGGCTGTATTAAAACAACCAAATGTACTTTTTCTCGTCCAATTTGCTATTATAGTAACTCGGTTTCCACCTTTCGAGTTAACTTATTAGACTGTGGGGACATACAACCCCACCCTGGTCCAAACGAGCAGTCCTCTAATGATGGTAATAGCAAAACAAAAGTTACAGAATCCCCTTACGCAAACATAAGGATGGTTAAAGGGCTGAAGATCATCTCGCTCAATATATGTTCTTTATATGCAAAATTAGAGGAACTACGCCTGTTAGTTATTGAGTGTAAGCCTGACGTCATTGCTCTAATGGAGACTAAGCTCAATTATACTATCTGGTCATCAGAGCTGGACATTCCAAATTTCAATCTTCACCGAAGGGACAGGACCCGAAATGGAGGGGGTGTAGCCATTTATGTCAACAGCCAACTTCCTTATACACTACTTGAGCCTATTCTACCGGAAACATCAGAAATGTTATGGATTCAGCTTTCATTACCAAAAACTCGCCCAATTCTTCTTGGAGCAGTTTATAGATCAGAGATAGAAACAAACTTTTGTGAGACTTTTGAAATTGCTTTACATGATATATTAGAACCAATAAATAAACGTAAAATTCCATGTGAAATAGTGTGCGTGGGAGATTTTAACTTCAACCAATTTGAAACAAATACTTCTCAATGGAGAAATTTTGAAAAAACAATGGGTATTTTTAAACTTCAACAAATCATAACAAAAGCAACTCGTATAACTAAGAACACTAAAAGTTGCATTGACCATATCTGGACTAACAGGCCACACATGTACTCAAGTAGAGATGTAAATACCTGTACACATAGGGCGAATTTCTCGACGGGTGGCTTAGCAATTGGCTTGTCTAGCCTCAAGGCTTAAGAGGTCGTAAGACCAGGCTTAACAGAAAACGTATTTCCCGAAGCACGGCTACCATAACCTCGAGGCTTCGTTAGCCCGTGGGCCAGGCTTGTAGGATTAGCCCCAGGCTTCAGTAAAATTTGAATTTCTCGAAATCAGTCTTCTGTAGCCGTAGTCTACGCAAGCCTGTTAGACCAGGCTTACAGCGGCTTTTCTTGGCCCTGCCTCAGAGCAGGTCTTAGGTCGTAAGCCTTGGTCTATTTCAATTTACAAATTATTCAAATTGTAACGCAAAGTTTATCTTTCATATTTTGACGGTCTTTCAATTAACATGAGTAAGCAGTCGCGTAACTAGGGGGGGGGGGGGGGGGGCGGGGGAGCTCATGCCCCCCCTTCCCCATGAAAAGGGTAAATTAGGCCTACTTCTGAGAGTTATTAATTATCCTCATATTTGGTCATTTTAACCTTAAAAACTCAATTTTTAAGGTTAAATAAATTGCATTTATTCCACTCTTGTACCATTGGCCTATATGTCACCAATTTTAATAGATATGGCATTTTTTTCCATAATTATTTTTCAATTCCACCCCCCCCATGTCAAAAAGAAATCTACGCCAATGTTCCGGGGACATATTCCTAGCAGATCCCATAACTCCTCAGACCCACTCCACCCCTTACAAACCCAAACAGCATGAACGATGCCTACCCCTCATTTATTATGTTTGCCCCCGCTTTCCTCCACCCCACCCCCAAATGAAAATGTCTAGTTACGCCACTGTGGGTAAGTAATTGTTCGATTTAGTTGAACATTTCAGCATTTTATTTTAGTGTTCATTTGAGTTAGTTGAATTTTTTTAAGTAGCTGTTGCTTTCATAAGACCTACTCATTTTGAATGATGATTTTTTTTAACAACGAATATAATTTTTTTTTTTAATTTTTCCATGATGATCATGGTCATCATCATCATCATCATTATCATCATCATCATCATTATCATCATCATCATCATCATCATCATGAAGACCTATATGATACCACCTGTCCCTATCCAAGCCTTAATAGTTTGATACTCGTACTTTTCATAAGTAGGCCTATTACAATATTATTTTGGAGTGCCTATATTATACCAGGTTGGACATCAATTTAATACAATAGAAGAAGGACAAAATTGGTAAAGATAATAGTAAATATTTGACACGAAACAATAATGCATGCAGTATTAAAACTGAATTTACGGATAAGATGCATATAATATTGCTATACCGTAAAACCCCGTCTACACGCATATAGTGTGCTTCTGATGAAAGCTACATTAATCCAGTCGCCATTATGGAGTTTGAGCAAATAAATTACGGATCCAAGCATATATAAACAAGTATTATTTTAAGACCGATCTATTGTATAGGTATATTAACGCTTGCTTCGAATTAATGAAGCTTTTATAAAAAAACACTATATATGCTTGTAGACGGGGTTTTACGGTATCTTCTACTAAAATAATTATAAATATTGTACCAACAGATAACTTCATGTGAGATCTGAGAAGACTACTGATATCAGCAGTAGATAGCACGTTGGTTGCTTTCCTTTTTAGGGGAATCACAGATTCCTTTCCATTAAGCTTACAGTTTTACCCTTTTTGGGATGCAAAGAGAAAATCATGAGTATAAAGCATAGACGTATCATTCATACAAGTTGGACTCATAAAAAGTCAAGTGGAAATAAAATAATACATAAAAGACACAAAAACAGACACAATATTCTTGCATCAAGTTGTGTACGGTCTAAGCCCAAGCACAAGACCGCGGGTCCAGGCTAGTCTTTGCGCCGGGAACATTGCGATAATGAGACGGCAACCTTGTTAGTACGGTAAACCGTGAGGACCACAGTTTATGTACATCTACCTCCAACAGCCTATACAATTAAGTCGCTGGTTGCAAGGGACGAGGTTATCAAGCGTTAAGCCTGCAAGGCCACTAAGACTAGGTTGAATTTGCGTTGAAGAAATCCGGCTAGAGTTAAGACTCGGGCTTCGAGAGCGGGCTAGGCTTAGTAGCCTCAAGGCCCCCTTAAGACTACGGCTTAATAAGACTCCTGTCGGGAAACTCGCCCTTAGTGACCATTCACTTATTTATACTGGAAGAAAAAATATCACCATCAAACGTCAGTCCAAAATTATTGAACCTCGATCTTACCGCCATTTTAATGATACCAAATTTGCAGCTGATCTTCAAGATATCAACTGGGATCCTGTTGGCACGGCTGATAGCCCAGACCAAGGTTGGGACAAGTTTGTTGACTTATTTCTTCCAGTATGTGATAAGCATGCTCCTATAAAGAGGATCAAAGTATCTGACCAACAGCCCACATGGATCACTAATGATTATCTAAATTTGAGACGGCAGAGTCAAAAAGCTCGTGAAATTGCTGAGAAATCCAAATCCTCAGCAGATTGGGAGAAGGCAAAACTTCTCAGAAACAAAGTTAATAATTTGCGCAATAAATTGAAATCCAAGGATCTTCAGCAAAAACTTAATGAAACAAAAAGTGATCCACGTGGACTTTGGAAAACACTTAAAACCGTATTGCCTGGTAAAACCAAGAGTGATATCCCTGCTGTTAAAACGCAGGATGGAATTGTTAATGACAAACAACAAGTAGCTGATGCTATGAACAATTTCTTTTCTTCTGTTGGTGAAAAATTGGCAGAAAAGTTTGACAATGTTGATGATAAATATTCTAAGCAAATGTCTACTTTTAAGGGTAATCATTTTAAATTTTCCCCCATAACTGAGGAACAGGTTTTTAAGTGTCTCAAGTCTCTAGATACAAAGAAAGCAACTGGTTTAGATGGTATTAACAGTCGGCTTCTCAAAGCAGGGGCTGGTCCCCTTACTACTCCTTTGACTAAGTTATTCAACAACAGCTTATCTAGTGGGCAGGTCCCTCAAAAATGGAAATTATGCAGAGTCACTCCCTTATTCAAAGGGGGGTCCAGAGACGATGTTAACAACTACCGTCCAATTTCTGTTATTCCTGTTGTAATGAAAACTTTTGAACGCCTAATTCATAATCAGTTGTATGCCTTTTTAAGTCAACATAATCTGCTCTCTTCACATCAATCCGGATTCAGACCCAAACATTCCACACTTACCACTTTGATCGATGTTTCAGAATACATCCTCCAGAACATTGATGCTGGCCATTTTGTTGGAGGGGTCTTTATTGACCTAAAAAAGGCATTCGATACGGTCAATCATGCCATTCTTATTCAAAAGCTTACATCTTTTGGAATTTTGGGTCTGGAGCTGGATTGGTTTAAATCTTATCTTAGTGATAGAGAGCAGGCAACTAAGATTGGTAATACTATTTCTGCATTCAAATGTGTCAGCTTTGGTGTGCCTCAAGGTACAATTTTGGGCCCACTTCTATTCACGATGTATATCAATGATCTGCCTCTAACTGTGTCCAGTGATACCAAAATCACGCTTTATGCTGACGACACTGCCGTTTTTCGCTCATCAAAAGACATAAATGAGATCAATGTGCATCTTAATGATGATCTTAAACGAATTACATCGTGGATGGAAGTGAACAAATTGACCTTAAATGCTAAAAAACAAAAGCCATGCTTTTTTGTTCAAGTTATTTTAATGCAAGGGTTGATGAGCTAAGTCTTTACATGAATAGGGAACAACTTGAAAATGTCAATCAATGTAAATACCTGGGAGTCATTCTCGACCAAAATCTAAAATGGGAAGCACAAATTAATCAAACTTGTTTAACAGTTTCGAAATACATTGGTATGTTGTACAGAATCAGGGAATGGCTATCTGCTAACCACATGAATACAATTTATAAAGCTCTTATTCTTCCAAGATTGATTTACTGTGATACCGTATGGGGAAATTGCAATAACACTCTTCTGAATAGGATTGAGCGTCTCCAGAACAGGGCTGGGAGGGCCATTCTTAAAGTTCCAGTCAGGACACCATCTTCTTTGATCAGGGAAAAACTTAAATGGGCGAATTTCTCGACGGGTGGCTTAGCAGTTGGCTAGTCTAGCCTCAAGGCTTAAGAGGTCGTAAGACCAGGCTTAACTGAAAACACGTTCCCGGAAGCACGGCTACCATAGCCTCGAGGCTTCGTTAGCCTGTGGGCCAGGCTTGTAGGATTAGCCTCAGGCTTCGGTAAAATTTGCATTTCTCGAAATCAGTCTTCTGTAGCCGTAGTCTACGCAAGCCTGTTAGGCCAGGCTTACAGCTGCTTTTCTTGGCCCTGCCTCAGAGCAGGTCTTAGGTCGTAAGCCTTGGTCTATTTCAATTTATAAATTGTTTAAATTGTAACGCAAAGTTTTTCTTTCATATTTTTGAAGGTCTTTCAATTAACATGAGTAAGCAGTGGTGTAACTGGGGGAGGGGGAGGGCGGGGATCTCTTGCCCCTGCTTGCCCCTCCCCTCAATGAAAAAAGGTAAATTAGGCCTACTTCTGAGAGTTATTAATTAACCTCATATTTGGACATTTTAACCATAAAAACTCAATTTTTAAGGTTAAATAAATTGCACTTATTCCACTTTTGTACCATTGGCCTAATAATGTCACCAGCTTTACGGTCTTTTGCTAGTTCCGAGAAATCTTCACCCAAAACAACGCTGCTGCCACGGTTAAATATGGCATTTGTACCAATCCAACCCCCCCCATGTCAAAAAGAAATCTACGCCAATGTTCCGGGGACACATTACAAGCAGATCCCATAAGTCCTCAGACCCACCCCACCCCACCCCACCCGTGACGCGGCCCAGTGCGACGAGGGTGTTGACGCGCTTACAAACCCGAACAGCATGAACGATGCCTGCCCCTCATTTATTATGTTTACCCCCGCTTGCCCCCACCCCAAATGAAAATGTATAGTTACGCCACTGTGAGTAATTGTTCGATTTAGTTGAACATTTCAGCATTTTTTTTAGTGTTCATTTGAGTTTAATTTTTTTTAAATAGCTGTTGCTATAAAGGCCTACTCGTTTTGAATGATGATTTTTTTTAGCAACGAATATAATTTTTAAAAAAATTGTACCAACAGATAACTTCATGTGAGATCTGAGAAGGCTACTGAAAATATCAGCAGTAGATAGCACGTTGGCTGTCAAATAATGTTTGGTTATGTTCCTTAAATAATGTTTTACTTTTGACAAACATTCGAATGATTTGTTTGAAGTGTGAAACAATTTTTGCTTTACTTTTTAGGGGAATCACGGATTCCTTCCCATTAGACTTATAGTTTTACCCTTTTTGGGATGCAAATAAAAAATAAAATAAAATAAAAAAGCATAGACGCATCATTCATACAAGTTGGACTCATACAAAGTCAAATGGAAATAAAATAATACATAAAAGACACAAAAACAGACACAATATTCTTGCATCAAGTTGTGTACGGTACGAAGACCAGGGGCTATTTTAGGCGGAAAAAGTCACTGCACGTTCATGACGTTGGCAAGACAGTGCAGTTAAATTTGTCGCAGTGGGCATTAGAGAGGGGGTGGTAGCCACACCCACCCCGAGTTTCTGAGATTTTTAAAAACCACGCGTTCAAAGCACTTATTTTGATGATACATTTGTGACCTCACGTAGACTTCTTTTAAACATGGGAGATATAGGCTGACCAGGCAGATGAGGCAAATGGTCTCGCTAATTGACTACTATAATTACTTCACCGGAACAAATTTGCAATCTTAATGCTAAAATGGCCCAAAAGAGGACAATTATGGTCTTAAAAGAGGATTCCTTGAGCATTTTTAAATATTCAAATATTTCAGAAATGTAAATTGTTATGACCATATTCGGAATCAGCATAAAGCACCAGTTTTTCCATAATTAAAGTGAATTTTTGCCATAAATGAGTATATAAGAAGAGATCCAGATGCACTGAACTGTGTTTTTGTCAATTTGTTCCCGATATTGAGCGAGAGGGGCTATCAAGTTCCCTAATTATTACATGCCATTACATAGGTTGCGCGCTTGCTTGCTTTTTGACTCTCGTCCAGGGGCGTATATTTATACCGGGCCACCATGTTATTTCCAAATCACTGGACCCACTGACCTGCTATATCCGTACCGAGACACATGAGCGCGGAGCGCACAAAAAAAAATCGATTTTAACGCTAATGGGTTAAAATTCAAACAATTCATGCCTCAAACCGGAACATACAATTTAATTTAGTTCTATTCATTTTTTTAATAAAGTCGCTGCTCACTTATATTTAATCCCGATCGTTTTGATTATGTACTGTCATCATTTTGAGGTATATCACTTTGAACCGACGACAATATCATCAAAATGAATAGTTTCCGTTTTATTTTAACAAGTAACTATTCAAATTGACAAGATCTCCAACTCGTTATTTGACAAGATTAGCTCAATCGATAAGGCGTTCGACTATGCTGCGAGAGGTTGCGGGTTCGAACCCTGACGCGACGGTGCCTAGTACGCTCTCTTGGAATATTGAGTTAGCTTGAAATTCCCCTGGACAAGGAACTTACTGCTAATTGTCTCGTTGTAACCCTGATCCTGGTTGCGAAGGTTATTTCTGGAATGTATTGGGTGTGCGCTCTTGTAGCTGCAAAGTCCCTGAATTGTTGTTAAATGGTTTATGTAATGATATGGGGGCGTAGTGGTCAGCGACAACATGTAAAGTGTGCTGAGGCCTGTGGATCAACGTCTGGGCGTTGTGCCTTTGCGTAGCGCACTATAAATCACTGGGTTTTTTTAAATAATAAAATAGATAATCCGTGTACCCAAGCGAGACTGACTACAATTTAGGGAAGGCAATAATATATTGTGCCGGTCTTAGTATGAATACCTTCCTCGACTCAGTACTTTAGATATTGTTTTTTTTTTACTGAATCTCTAAATGTTATTATGAGAAATATATAAAAGTATACATTTTTAGAAAGGAACTGATGCAAGGAATCCAACTAGCATAACAGAATGAGCAGTTTACTTGACTGATTCGAGGAAAGTATACGGACAACATGACATTTTCGCGCGAAGCGCGCGAACAATGTTCAATTGCAGACCAGTGCAACCAGTGCAATTTTGCAATAATTGCTCTATTTTAGCCCCCACCCCCAAAAAAAGAAGATGCCCATGACCAGGGCTATTTCGTGCATGTACATGTAAAGTTGTGCACAATATGACTACAGAACTTTTAGAACTCCCAAAATCAATACACGGTGTCTTCACTTATGCATTTTCTACAAACTTCAGTGTCATCGTTTTGAACTATATGTCGTTTTTTTAAAACTTGACGTTTTATGGCCGCTGTAGCTTTGGGTGTCGACTGTCGAGAGATGTATAAAACCAGTGGGGAATATATGTCTTTTTTTTAAGTGTACATGATGTAATATTTTCTGTCCTATTTTTTTTATTGTCATTGTCAATTTGTTATTGTCATACGATGGAGTATATATTATGTTTTATAAAAAGTTACAGCTCTCTAAAAGTACACATGCACACAGGTGTATACAATGTCATAAAATTACAATCTCTGTAAAATGTTTATCAGAATTTTTTTTAATACCTAGCTGCAGCTCAATTAAGTACACAGCTGGTTAACTGATATCAAGTTAACCAAACTGTATTATACTAACAAAATTACAGCTCGATAAAAGTAATTATGTACACAGGTGTATACAACGTCATAAAATTAAAATCTCTGTAAAATGTTTATCAGAATTTTTTTTAATACCTAGCTGCAGCCCGATAAAGTACACAGCTGGTTTACTGATATCAAGTTAACCAAACGGTATTATGCTTAAAAATGTTAATTATAATACAAACACACACACACACTCTGCATAGTTGGCCGGGGCAAGAAATGAAATTGGGGCCTCTACCACCCCCCCCACCACCACCACCCGAGAATATCTTAGACGCTCCCACCCCCTCATTCTTGAAATAATTGCGCGCGGAGCGCACGAAATTTTGGACAAATAATGCTTACCACTAATTAATGTTGGTTACTAATAGTTGAATATCGGTCTTAAAATGTTCTTTCAATTGATTTTGTGTTGAAATGCGCGCGAAGCTCGTGAACATTTTGACTTTCATCGCTTGGAGGGGCGCAGAATCGATAATAATATTCTAGTTATTTTTTGCCGGTATAATTTTTGTTGCCTATATTGCGCATCTGATATTGCGTATATTCACCCACGAGTGGCCGAAAAATTGGGGAGAAATTGGGGCATTGCCAGATGTGTTGTAAGGAGATACCTGCTTGAATTGTTTCTCAAAATGAATGTTTGATTAATTGCGACAAACTAGTTTTGCAGATGATTTTCTATCTCCATCAGTCTTACTTTGTAAGGAACTTAATTTCCTAGTCATTGGTCGGGTTGAAACTTGAAAGCACGGATTTGTAATTCTCACTGCACGGATATTTATTCTCACTGCACGAACGTGCCAGGAGGCACATTAAAATAGCCCCTGACGAAGCCAGTGGCGGATTTAAGCTGTCAGCAAGTCAGCAGTTGCTGACAGGGCCCCCTTGTCAGTTTGGCCTTCGGGCCCCTACGTTTGTTTTATAACACCAACCACAAAATGTGTAAAATACATCAACATTGTTCTGCTAAATATTAGCTGTACATATATCTAGTGCTATCCGTGCATTTGGACACTTAAGGGAAGGGGTATGGACGTTTGGACAGTATTTTTTGTGGGACATTAGAGCACATCAGACATATCGAATTGCATTCTGAATACAAATAATGTCCTTCTGATATCAAATAATTTTGATTTTTGAAATTCGCAATGTAATACACATTTTATGGCAAATCATTAAAATTGATATTTTTGATATTTAACAGTACTTGAAGTAAACTTTATAAATCTGATGATTTATACTTAAAGTGTATGTAGATGGGATGAAAAGCCGACGATCAATTGAAAATTTTGACCTTTCGTATTGAAGATATGGATCTTTTTCCCCAAAACACCAAAAAAATAGTACTTTTTGGGAAAAAAATCCATATCTTCAATATAAAAGGTCAACATTTTTAATTGATCGTCGGCTTTTCCTCCCAGCTACACACACTTTAAGAATATATCATTAGATTTATAAAATTTATTTCGAGGACTGTTATATATCAAAAAATTGAAAAATATCAAATTTTAATAATTTGTCATAAAATTTGTATTATATCGTGAATTTCAAAAATGAAAATTATTTGATATCAGAAAGACATGCTTCGTATTCAGAATGCAATTCGATACGTCTGAGGTGCTCTCATGTCCCACAAAAAATACTGTCGAAACGCCATAAACGCTCATTCTAGATCCCTTAAGCTCCACCCCGGGTCCAAAGTTAAATTATGTGTCAATCTAGGACACATGGGCCCATGTACATAACATTTACAAGCTGCAATAGCTCAAATTTTACATTAACAGTGGCCCAAAGGTAAAACATATCTTCGCCTCATGCAATAAGGGCCCAAATTTAAAAGAAATAGGGAAACTAAGGTTAACAAAGTTGCATATCGTGAGGAGCACTGGTTGTGTTTCGGCAATGTCAATGGGCTTTTCAAAATTTTTCACTTCGATTACGGGCACGTATACCTTGTTTTAATGCGTTTACCTTTCTCATTTTGAGCCATGTTTGATGCATGGTTAATTTTAAATGTATATATTTTACCCGAAATAAGCCGATGGTGACACTCTCTTTGTCATCACCTGGTTATGCCTTTATAATTGCTAACAAGTATTTAAACCCCGGAGGGGGTTCTCCCTGGTTGAAGGTATACGGGGATGTGCCACGGTTTTGGGGTACCTTTTCAGCAATTTTGGTATATCGATGGGTGGGTTTTCAGTGGAGACCAATGCGCCCAATTGGGCGCATTTGGGAAAATGTGCCCCTAAAAGCGCCCAATTAGGGTAAATTTGGGTGCATTTTGGGTGTTTTGTTGGGAGAAAATTGGTGTACTGATGGGTGGCAAAAACAGCAAAAAGTAGGTATAGAGAAAGTCAGCATCCGAAATCCTGCGTGGCACATCCCCGTATTTTTTTTCGAAGACCCCCGGGATTTAAACATCCTCTGCAGCCATGCTCTCTTTACAAGATATGAATGAAGCTGCATATTTGTCGGATTTTTCGAGTTACGAATATACGACACTCTTCTTTCATCATCATGATCATAACATTTGGTTTGGTCATTTTCCATGCACAAAACTGAGATTTGCGGGCAACACTAGACCCCGGGGGGGGGGGGTCTTCGAACAATTTTGTACGGAGGTGTGCCACGCAGACTTTCGGATGCTGACTTTCTCTATACCTACTTTTTGCTGTTTTTTCTACCCATCAGTATACCAATTTTCAAGAAAAAGCACCCAAAAAGCACCCAAATTTGCCATAATTGGGCGCTTTAATGGCATTTTTGCCCATTTTTGCGCATTGGTATCCACTGAAAACCCACCCATCGATATACCAAAATCGCTGAAAAGGTACCCCAAAACCGTGGCACATCCCCGTATACCTTCAACCAGGAAGAACCCCCCCGGGCCATTGACGTGTATATAGTTCGTATGTTTTCTATAATTGCTCATAATTATGTTTTATTATTATTATTATCTAAATAACATGAATCCAAATAACTGCATAATTCCCCAAATCCCGGCCCCAAATACAATGTATAGAAATGTCAATGCTTGGCATTCTGGGAACATTTCAATTTCAAGCGTTATACAAGACGAAAAGCAGCAGAACATTTATACCGGTATCAATATAACCATAAAAATATAAAACGTGAGTAATTTTTTTAATTTTTTTTTATTTTCATGGTAATCATGGTAATAATTGCAATCGTTAATTTTGAAGTTCTATCTTCATACATAATAAAATAATATTTTAATTGCGATAACGAAACGGTAAAATTTCCCTTATGTTCGTAACCTCGTGGGTATTTTTGACAGCCATATGTCTATGACAAAACAAGTGAACTCCATCGTTTCCTCTGTCAACCTCCAGCTTCGCAACATCAGAAGAATACAGCATCATTTGGATACGGACACTAAACATCATGTTGTCCGGGCCCTTATACTTTCGCGTTTGGACTATGGTAACAGCCTTCTCTACGGACTCAAGTCTCAAGATCTTCGCCGCCTTCAATCCCTTCAACACAAAGCATCCAAGCTAATTTTCTCCGTTCCTAGACGTACTGATCCAAAACCTCTTATGAACAATTTTCATTGGCTTCCGATTAGCAACCGCATCCAATTCAAACTCTGTCTTTTGATTTATAAGTGCCTGACTGACTCTGCTCCACGATACCTCATCGATTCAATTAGTCTTAAGCCAACACCTTCCAGTGGCCCTGTTACAAGATCTGCCATGGACAGGGCTCTCCTAAACATTCCCATGTGCAAGTTAACCTGTGGTGATAAGTCATTTACAGCTGCTGGACCGTCCATCTGGAACAGCCTGCCGCGGAACATACGGGAAGCTTCTTCTCTCACACAATTCAAAAAGCGCCTTATGTAATCCATTAACGTTTATGATAAAAAAAATCAATGAAGTAATTAAAAGTTTAATATCAAAAAATGTAACCATAAAAAATGTGAAAGCTTATATAGGAAGTTTTATTTCATTGTAATGCTTGCACGTGCAACCGAAAATTATCATAATGATATTTATGAATTGATAACGAAACATTTAACTTTCTAGCATAATTGATGATGATCAACTAATGATTCGGTTACAAGTGAGTTTCTGAGTGATCGAACAATTCCTGACTGCGAAGTTTCTTTTTGTAAACGCATTTTAATGTTAAAACTTTGTGTTGCAACATACCAGGGGATGTAATGGTCGTTACGAATTTGTGAATGTGTTTTTCAAATGATGGATATGAAATTGACAATACGTTATCACGATTATTATTTTCACTGAAATTTTACTTGCTGACGTACTTTCTGTTTATGTAGGGAAAAGGCTGGAAAAGTAATCAAATACCCTGAAAATTTTGACCTGTTTTCCAATTTTTCAAGTGGAACTTGAAGCCCTGGAACCGCCTCTCTGCAGGCCCCGGGCATCTCTGCTGACAGGGCCTGTTCCCTTAAATCCGCCTCTGGTATAAGCCCAAGCACAAGACCGCGGGTCTAGGCTAGTCTTTGCGCCGGGAACATTGCGATAATGAGACGGCAACCTTGTTAGTACGGTAAACCGTGAGGACCACAGCTTATGCACATCTACCTCCAACAGCCTATACAATTAAGTCGCTGGTAGAAAAGGACGAGGTTGTCAAGCGTTAAGCCTGCAAGGCCACTAAGACTAGGTTGAATTTGCGTTGAAGAAATCCGGCTTGAGTTAAGACTCGGGCTTCGAGAGCGGGATAGGCTTAGTAGCCTCAAGGCCACCTTAAGACTAAGGCTTGTTAAGACTCCTATCGGGAAACTCGCCCTAAGCAACCTTAGACAAGACCATCTGTGTCTTTTAACTTATAAATGTATTGCTGGTTTTGTTCCAAAGTATATGCAAACAATTTTTACCTCTGTGAAAACCAGTCATCGTCACAATACACGTGGTAGCGCTCATGGCAATATTGCACTTAATTTCAAACCCAGAATTGAAGCTGGTAGACGCTCATTCTTATTCAGAGGGGCTAAGGCCTGGAACTCACTTGATCCTAAACTGAAATCACCTCTCCCAATTAGCACAGCAACTTTCAAAACAATATACAACTCTCAATTTTATGATTCTTAAATTGTAGTCTTTAAATTTGTTTCATATTTTGGCTTCATTCGTTTATTTTGCAAGATTTGTTTGAGTTGTATTTATACTATCATGCTAGGCCTTACTACTATTTTGTGCAATCAGTTTCCATATTGAATTATTTGTATTTGACATTAAATGAATCATTTAGTTTGTATTTGGTGCAATCGATTGTTTTGAATAATATTATAATTATTATTGTTTTATAGCTATGCTGGTTCATAGGTTGATTTTTGTAGTGTTTTATCTTTTAAGTAGTTTTAATGTTTAATATTTGATCCTTTATTCTATATGCTTTGCCTATGTATGTAATATTAATAGTATTTTAAACATGTTGTAAAGTCACATTGTAATTTGATTTATTTTGTAAGCATTGTATTTATCAAAATTTGCAATATTATCGTGTATTTGAATGTATGTAGTATTTTTAAAAACCTTAATAATTATGTTATGTAAATGTTGTATTGATCCCTGGGCCTCAAGGAAGAACAGATGATTAATTGTGTTTTCAACTGATTGAGTGTCCCAGGTTAAAGAAGAAATAAAACAAACAAACAAACAAAAAAAACATTTTTATGTCACGAAAGAGCGTCTCAACTTGTGACAATTGGCCATGCACATTCAAAAGCTACTGAACCCTTTAGAACAATAGAAATTTGTGTTTGAAGCATACAAAGTAAAATCAACATCGTAAATGACACTGACGTTCTTCTGTATATTGATGGACCCCTGAATCTTTTTTCTGCAGGAGTGATGGCGCTGATCCTGGGAAACGATCCAACATTGAAGCCCAAAGACGTGTAAAAGAAACTGAAAGCTGATTCTACGAGCGGTGTGTTGCAGGACAAGGGTCTAGGGAGCCCGGATAGGATGCTGTATACTACACCGTAGACAGTGGCGTAACTATATGTCCCTACGTGGGTAGGGTGGGACAATTACCTCTTTTAAGGGGGTACTACACCCCTGCCCAATTTTGTGCCTATTTTTGCATTTTTCTCCAAAATTATACCGCATTGGTGACAAGTAAGATATGTATATTATAGGGGCAAGGACCACAACTACTGCACTGGAAATTTTATTTCAGCACAGACATCAGTTGTGGAGTTACAGTCAAAAATGAGGGAAAACCAATATTTGATCAATAAATCAATAACTACTTGCCTTGAGTTGCTGAATTTTCAGTGCAGTAGTTGTATTCCTTGCCCCTATAATATACATATCTTAATTGTCACCAATGCGCTATAAGTTTTGAGAAAAATGCAAAAATAGGCACAAAATTTGCCAGGGGTGTAGTACCCCCTTAAAGTATCATAGTTGTCCTCACCCTCCATATGGTGGCTCGAGAGCTTGTTCTCTTCTTTATAAGGGAAAACATTAAGACTTTTTTTATAATAGCTTTGCTAATAAGAATGGGATGCTTCTATTTGATTTCTTTTATAAATCTTTAAGTGGTGTGCCAAATGAAATTAAAAATAATGTGTTTTTTATCCGGAGTTTTCATTGCAATTTTTGCATAATGAACTTTCAGGTTATTAACGAACGAATTTGTGTCAACAAATTTGTTTCCATAATACAAGAAATTATAAGCTTCCCAACTACCGCATTTACACATAACATCTGAAACTCATAGGCTTAACCACTGCACGACTCATGATACAAATCGGAAATAACTTATTCCATCATATCCCAGTAAGATTTAAATTTAAACCTTTTTTTTTTACTACAAAGTATTTCTACGAGGTACCTAGAACACCATGTTAAAAGTCCTAAAAAATCCCCGTGGGAAAAGCAGCCCATAATATGCATCAGACCAAAATGGACATTTATGCAGGGTTCAGATTTCAAAGTTCAATAATACAAATCATACCAATGTATTCATCTGATCATAATGATTCAGAAAAAAATTAATACCTCCGATGTGCAGTTTTCGAGTTATAGGCTAAACGATATAATAGTTTTTCATATCTCAGGTGTTATTACTACCTATTGTAACAAGGCAAATCATGTTAAAGCCCGTTGAATCCTATTGACAATGGTATTGACCTTGATCTATTTTGTATTATTAAGTAATAAAGAAATCAAGATGATGCAAACTACCCTTTTAAATTGATATTTTCCAAAGGAACAATTTGAGATTTTGATTAAAATCGGAACATTTGTGGGCCCCTGTGGAGTCCAAATTTAACATTTGATTTTGATGCCTATAACTAGAGAACTGTACATCAGAAATTTGCCAACCTGTACTTTCTTTAATCCTATAATGAGAAGAATACATTGGTATGGTTTTAACCAGATTAGACCAACATTGAAATGTGACCCTGCATACACGACCATTTTGATTTTATACAAATTAGACCTCTTTCCCCCTGCTGGAATTTTAATATGATGTTCTAGGGCGGGTTCTAGGGACCTCATAGGAACGCTTTGTAGTGCAAAGTTCTGTTTGAAGTTAAATTGCTTAAATTATATAGTCATTATACTGAGCATGTTATAATGTTATACCAACCGTCAATATTTGGCGACTAGTTGTCTCAGGCGAAGACAGTTTTCTAAAAAGCTGAACTGAACACGATCAGATAATCTGATGTAGGCCTAACTGTTTGCCTATCATAACACCTGTTAATAACTGCCAAGATTTGGCAACCAATTTCCCAGGCAAAAGTTACTTTCTGGGAAGTTAGACTGAACAGATCATCTGCAGTGTATGCGCACGTGACCACCTCCGTGCTGCCATACCAGCTTATAGACAGTAAGTCTCGAAGTGACCTTCTACATAGCGATTGGTCTTTCTATACATTTGAATGCAAAGGCGGAACAATATGAGACTGTTGTGCAGCAAAATTGTCTATTTTGTTCAACTTTGTGATCATATTATAAACGTTTCCGTCGTTGAATATTTTTTACCATCGTCAAATACTTTCAAAATTTTGATAACAAATTCGGAATTGCAAAATGTGTAATAATTTTGCAATTCAATTAATACTTACATTTGATGATATTTATCTACGGAGTTCCTATCTCTTTCTGTGGTCAATGCATGATGATTTAGTCATGCTTGCTGGTCTGGGTATGCTGTGCCCATGGATCACGTGCGTATTTATAAAAGCGCATTTATATATATAACCGAAGCACACTGATCTAGTGCAACTGATTGCCTATCAAGACACCTGTTACCAGCTGTCAACATTTGACAACCAACAGCCCAGGCGAAGGTCACTTTCTGGAAAGCTAGATTGAACAATATCCTCTTAGGTCCATCCTGGTCTATTGCTGTTTGCTGTATGATGAATTGGTAACTAATGCAAACAGATTTGAACTGAAGCTGTCGAGAAGAATTGCTGAAAACACAGCCATGTAACATAATGATTTTCATATCAAGTTGTGATCTGTTACAATGGCAGATTACTTTAAAGTCACTTTTCAAATTGTTTAATGTTGGTGTAATTGAAACTTAAAGTGGTATAATTATGCAGAGATAAAATGATGTTATACTAAATGGTTATATTAATCACTAGTCGCCCTCTTAAAAGGGCACGAATAAATTAAGTTAATAAACATGCAAAATAAATTATGCTGACAGTGTTATAATATGTGACACCATCTGGTCCATGGGGGCCAATTAAAGGAGGCATTTTTGAAAATTGAGTTACTGTAATTATTACAAAATACATATAATAGGCTATCATTTACTGGCAACACCAAAGGTATAGCATACTTGGTTCTAAAGTTATGAAGTTTTTGATGCCTATTTTCTTATGTATTTCATTGGTTTTTTACTCCATATTATTACCTTTATCTCAGTTTTGAAATTTGCCGGCTTTGGCCCCCATGGACCAGATCGTGCCACATATACACACAGTATGTAAATTGATTTGTAAAACATATTATACACAAAATTAATGTTTGTTTCTCCGTGCTTGATTTGATAAATCAAATATAATATACAATGATATGTTTTAGCTATCTAGTGAATTGATTATAGAATAAACGATTGTGTTTTTTTTTTTTTACTCTCCTTTGCCGTAAAATAGACGATATCCTCTACGATAAAATATTATAATTGCCTATCGCCTATCCTGCAGTATAGAATAGTTAAAAAAACATATCGTTTGTTCTCACTCTTACTCTGTTAAATACCGTATTATTTTAATACCAAGGCTTAAAACAATAATAGCTTATTTAGTAAAAAACCCTTATTCTGAAATCTATTAGTCGAGCTTTTTTTCGTTGTATATTTTGGATCGTTACAAAGGAGAACTAGTATTAAAACCAAAATGGTACATTTATTCAGGGGTCAAATGTCAAGTTCAAGTTACAAATCATACCAATGTTTTCATCTGATCATAACGATTCAGAAAAAATAACACCACCGATGTGCAGTTCTTAAGATATAGGCAAAACGGTAAAATAGTTTTTCATATCTCAGGTGCTATATATATTTTGCTTCGGAAACAAGGCAAAACATGTCAAAGCCCATTGAATCATATTGACCATGATATTGACCTTGATCTATTTTGTATTATTTCAGAAGTAACAAAGAAATCAAGATGATGCAAACTATTCTTATTTTAGAATAGTTAAAAATTATATCGTTTATTCACACTTTTAGTCATTATTCTAATACCTGGCCTAAAACACTAGTTTATTTAGTAAACGCCCCTTATTTGAAAATGAACAAAACCAATATGTGCCCCTCTCGCGAATCATTTACGTGTACGTGGTGTCTCGCACAACCCTATTAGGGGTAGGGTATTCATAAGTATCATAAAGTATGATAAACAGACAGTGGTATAGTTTCCACACTATGAATCCACAAGTTGTTGGTTCGAACCCTGGTCGAATTTAATTCTAATAAAAATTTTTTTAATAAGAGGAAATAACAATGGTAATAAACTTGTGTAATAAAACTGAACACCGTGGAATCTAGCCTATGTATATGACGTATGCAATGTAAATGTTAAATACGGAAATAATACCGCCGTCCCTCTATAGTCGAGCTTTTTTTGTTTTATTGTGTGGGTCTATACCAAGGAGAACTAGTTAGTATTATTATTTTCGTTTGTCAGTTTTGAAGACTCAGTTCGGCCCTACCCTTAACATATATATTTGACCCAACTCCTTCCCCGAATATATTCGAAATACGCCACTTCGTCGGCTGTATTCCATAGTGGCGTATAGTGATTTTTGGTCATTTTTTTGAAAATTGGCACAAATGTTTTTAATGATGTTTTCTTTCATTTTTTCTAAGTCTCATCAGTCATAATTAGCTAATTAATAATAAATAATAAATAATAAATAAAATTTATAAAGCGCCTTATAATGTAAAAACAAACTCAAAGCGCTGAACAAGCTTAAAAACCATTAAAATATACCATAGATTTACATGAGAACAACATATTAAACAAAATTAAAAGTTAACTACAAGATTAAAATGCACTTAATTTACACTTAAATAGATTTACCAATGAAACATGTTAAGAATCAATACAAGTCAATAATATACAAATTATTCATGAACAACTTTAAAAAACATACAATTGCAGAAAAGATATTAGCACGGAGAAATCACACAGCGATGCAATCGCAATAGCAGCGCCAAAAGTATGGTGTGGGTAGCTAACAAGAACTAAACAGGTGTGTCTTTAAGTCCTTTTTGAAAGTGTTTAAGTTCTTGTTAGCACGTAATGTAGATGGCATACCGTTCCATACCTTTGGCGCTGCCATTGCAAAAGCCCGTTCACCATAGAATTTAGTTTTGGGGATCTTTGGTGGGCATAAAATAACTTCTGAAGCCGATCTCAGGGACCTCCGTGGCTTGCGCTCTTTCACGAGGTCTAATAAATACACCGGAGCTAACCCGTGCAGTGCCTTGAAAGTGAGCAAAGCGATCTTATACACAATACGCTGTTGCACGGGCAGCCAATGGAGGTCTCTAAGAACAGGCTTCATATGTTCTCGCTTTCCGCATTTGGTTACAAGTCGTGCCGCGGAATTCTGAACTCTTTGTAATTTCGCGAGTTGATATTCCTGAAGACCGTACAGCAATGCGTTACACGAGTCTAGCCGAGAAGAAACAAATGCATGGACGAGGCGTTCCACAGACTCCTTGTCAAGATAACGGCGAAGTTGTCCAATCCGGTAAATGGCAAATGATGCAGCTCGAACGACGCTATTTACGTGATCTTTCATGTCCAAGGAACCATCAAATAGTACACCAAGACTTTTTGCTACTCGCGATGTCTCAAGTTCAGACGTGCCGATGGTGATTTTCGGGAAAGACGGTGTTTTCACGAATTTGGAACTAATGTGAATCACCTCCGTCTTGGAGTCATTCAACACCAGTCTGTTCACAGCAGTCCATGTCTTGATGTCACGGAGACAGCGCTCCAGCCGCGGGATGACAGATTCGCGTTCGCTTGGATGGAGTAATTAATTAGTAATTAATTAATTAAATGCGGCGTATAGTTACAAAGTGACATTTTTTTTATTCCATAGCGGCGTATCGACCATACGCCACTTTGTATACACATTTTATAATTATGAAATATCGGCAAAAATGAAAAACATTGTATGTCATAGTGGCGTACACGTATCGGACATATACGCCACTATGGAATACAAACGACGAAAAGTAACGCCATAGGGATTACACGGCGACCGAGGTAGCCTAAGGTTAACGTTAGGTTAGGGTATTGCGTTTTGTTTGTTTTCCATAGTGACGTATAGTTTTGTGCTTTTTATTTTCAGTTTGTCAGCAATAGTATGTATTTATTTCTTTTGAAAAATATATAACAATAAAATCTAAATTGAGCACTCTTCACCAAGCCAACCTGACATTAAATTCATTGAGGGAGTGGCTACAGTCGTGACCTTGTTTCGTGGCTAGCACTGGCAAGGAACATTGGCTGGAGGTTCGATGCTATAAATTTGCAAGGATAAATCATGGATATCGAAGGATTATGATTATTGCACAGCACCCCTCCTCCATGTACAAACATAACTCATTTTTATTTATTTTTTTATTTATTTATTTATTTATTTATTTATTTATTTATTTATTTATTTATTTATTTATTTATTTATTTATTCATTCATTCATATTCATTCATTCATTCATTCATTCATTCATTCATTCATTTATTTATTTATTTATTTATTTATTTATTTATTTATTTATTTACTTACTTACTTACTACTTACTTACTTACTTACTTACTTACTTACTTACTTACTTACTTACTTACTTACTTACTTACTTATTTATTAGTTTTGTATTTAGATTTATTTATTACTTATGTACTTAGGCGACGAAAAAAGAAAAAGAAAACCATGTTCTACGGGCCCGACCGACCCAGATTTTGAACAAATTGAGAAATAATTTTTTTCGGTACAAATAAATGTTTTTTTATTTTATCAAATTGCAAATTATTTACAGATTTTGGTAATTTTTTGGGTTATTTCAACAACAAAAAACCGACCGACCGACCCTACTTGAAAGCTCAGTCCGCCCGTAGAACAGCGTTTCTTTTTTTTTCTTAGCCTTATAGTAGACTTGTTAAGAGGTTGAACGCTGCATTTTTTAGTACAAAGGTCCCACTTGGCATGGATGTTCCTTGAAGCAAGAGAAAAAGATTCATCCAAAGAGACACTCTGTCTCTATGCATAAAACCCCCTAATTAGCATAAATTATGCTAATTAGTACCCAAAATATGGTATTTTCTAATTTTTAGCCCATTTCACTTAAAAGCAGGTGAAAACAGTTGAATTTGGATTAATTTAGGATAAGGAATTAATTTTCGGGGTTGTTTTGGGAATATGTGTCCATTCTGACCCCCAAATCCAAGATGGCCGCTGGCCGCCATCATTAAAATACACGTTTTTACAACTTTTGAATCATACTGGCTACCAACTTGTGTGATATATCAATTTATACTAATTTGGGGCTGTAGAGCTCATTTCCGGCATTAATTTGATTAAAGGAGTTAATTTAAAGGTGTATTTATTTGCTATACAGGGAGAGTCAGAAAAAACTGCTCTCAATCATTCCTGATTTTGTACCTTCAAAACATGCGTGGTAAATGACACACTGGTTTATGGTATTACATTAAACATATTGAACTTGTACCATATCAGTATGACTTTGGGGTCATGGTAGGAGCGTCCGAACCAATAGTTCACGCGGCCCTGGATAACCAACCAATCCTGCCACCACCAAGCGCAACTTACCATCTAGAAGCTTTCCATCATGCCCAGAATCGCCAAAGGAAGTCCAAGCAGACCTTTTCTAAGGCCTGCTTTGACAGTTACATCACTGAATGTCGAAGGATTCTTTACCGCCAAGCAAAATATCATCAGCGGAGTGTGCAACAATCATACCAGGTATGGTCCTTGCCGTTGAGAGACCACATCGTCAATACGGGAGTGCGATATTTGTGAAAGAAGGTATTGTGATTGAAGCCACTATGATGTCTGATGACAACAACATTGAAGTCCTCACTGTTGAGCTCAGTAATGTAACAATAACATCAGTTTACAAGCCACCAGCAGAAGACTTCAAGCTCCCTCTCTTCACTTCTAACACTGACACCAAGCCATGTATCTTCATCGGCGATTTCAACAGCCACAGCACTCAATGGGGTTACAAAGAAACCAACAACGATGGAGCTGCAGTTGAGGAATGGATATACAAACACCAGCTGAGCCTTATTCATGATTCCAAACTTCCTCCTTCGTTCCAAAGTGTCCGTTGGAAGAGAGGACACAACCCTGATCTAGCTATTGTAGCTTATTGTCACTAACAACATCTCTGACATGTGTAAGAAGATTGTATTGGATCCAGTTCCCCAAACACAACACCGGCCAATTAGTATCCACGTTAACACCGTAATCTCACCAAACATAGTGCCTTTTCAGCGACACTTCAATTACAAGAAAGCAGACTGGAACGGATTCACAAAAGAGCTAGACCAGAGGGTGAAGATAATTACTCCAACTCCAGACAACTATGACACCTTTGCCCAACTAGTTTCCAAGACTGCTCGTAGACATATACCAAGAGGCTGCAGGGTGGAATACATACCAGGCCTTTCCAAGGAATGTGCAGAAGAATACCAAGAGTATGTAACCATGTTTGAAGCTGACCCTTTCGCCAAGGAAACAACAGCAAAAGGTGCGACAGTTATGGAATCCATCTCCAAAGAGCGTAATAAGACCTGGCATACCCTCATAGAGTCAGCAGACATGACCCGCAACAGCAAGAAGGCATGGTCCACCATCCGCAAACTTCAAGGTGACCCTACAACAGCCCCACAGCAGCCCAAAGTCACACCCAACCAGGTTGCCCACCAACTGCTCCTGAATGGAAGAAGTGGCAAGAAACATAAGACCAAATACAGCGGAGACCCCGGCTTCACCAAGCCCTTTACTATGCAGGAGCTGGAAGCAGGAATCGCCAAACTCCAACCAGGGAAAGCAATTGGCCTTGACAACATCGCAAGTGAGCAGCTGAAGAACTTTGGTCCAGAGGCAACGAAATGGCTCTTACAGCTCTACGACACCTGTCGTCGCAGCCACAGACTCCCTAAGATCTGGAAGAAGTCTCACATCATCGGTCTGCTGAAGTCAGGAAAGATCCATCCATCCCAAAGAGTTATCGACCAATATCGCTTCTCAGCCATACCTACAATCTATTCGAACGCCTCCTGCTCAACAGACTGGCACCTGTGGTAGACGAGCAACTCATCCCAGAACAAGCAGGTTTCCGCCCTGGCAAGTCAACAACAAGCCAAGTTCTCAACCTTACCCAGCACATTGAGGATGGATTTGAGGATGGATTGGTAACCGGAGTTGTTTTCGTCGACCTCTCAGCAGCTTACGATACCGTCAATCATAGATGTCTCCTCAGCAAAATCCTGGAGCTAACCAAAGATATCCACCTGACGGAGCTCATCAAAATGCCGTGAAGCTAAACGTCAACTGAAGGTGACCTGGTCTGGAACCACACTAGAGCATTGTGAAACACCCGTATATCCGGGAGTCACTCTCGACCGTACACTCTCATACAAGAGCTACATTGAGAAGACAAGGAGCAAAGTTTGTTCACGAAACAACATTTTGAACAAGCTCACTGGATTCAGATGGGGAGCCCGACCAGACACTCTCAGATCAACAGCCTTGGCTTTATGCTACTCTAGTGCTGAATATGCCTGCCCAGTGTGGGGAAGATCAACTTATGCCAAGAAGGTGGACCCAGCACTCAACGCATGCTGTCAACTTATCACTGGATGCCTCCGATCCACACCAACGGAGAGTCTCTACACCTTAGCTGCTATAGCCCCCATGTGTGGCACGATTTAGGACAAACTTCATTTTGTAAGAGTTCCGATCTTACCAAAATTCTTACAGCTATAGCGCCACCAACTGTTCAATCTGATTTCCTAGTCCTGGTCGCGGCATTCAGCAACTCATTTCCTGGTCGTGTTTTTAATAACATGGTGAATGGTCCCTAGTATCAACTGTGAAATGTAACTGAAATCGTATCGTGATCGTGGTTTTATCGTGAGAATGCCGTAACATTCTGTAGTAAGGTGCAATTCTAATATCATTACTAATACGGAGAGCTGGTTCAACAACATCTCACCGATCCACTTCATCTCAGACTAATATAAGCTTACCGTACTCATTAAATGGCGTAAATGGCTTAACATACGGTAGGTGCAATTAAAGCTACCATGCAATTCATATCTAAGATCATTACTAATACGGAGAGCTGGTTCAACATCATAGTTCACCGGTACATCATCTCAGACCATAAGCTTACTCCATGCTTACTCATTTACATGTTTACCGGCCGTGTACATGTAAAATGTAACATTCCTGGTCATACTCTGGTCTATACGCTTTGTATAAAATGTGAAATTGTAACTGAGATCGCATCGTGGGCATCATACATGGCTGGCGTGACATTCTATAGTAAAACACAATTAAAACTACCAAGCAATTCAAGAAGTTTCAAAATGGAGAGGTCGTAATCAACATCTAACCGGTCGGTCTCACCGGTGCATTCCCGGGGGTGCATTAATACTCAATGATCGTGTGTGTAAATTGTGGGCTCATGTCATGATTTGTTGTGAAAATATATTAATTTGATGTCTCATTGATTGTGTACGTTACATGTGAATTGTGGTGGAAATATAGGCTACCGGGACCGGTAATCAGAGTTTCCGCTAGGTCCAAATATTATCCCATAATCTGCAAAATTTGACAACTATGGGGTCCTAAACAATTTTTTGGGGGGGGGTCTTAAACACAAATTCTGAAATGGTTATCACATTATAGTCTCAAATGATGGGTCCAGTTGGACCCCATAATTTTCAAAATTTGAAAAATATGGAGTCCCTTATGATTTTACTGTGCTAAAAGACGCAAAGACTCAGTGTAGCGGGAACCCTGCCGGTAATGTCTTTTTATGATACCGGTCTTGATGCATACAGCCCTGGGTAAATATATTACCTTTAATGTCAAACACATTTTAATTATTTTGTTATGCTGATTCAAAGATTTATGCACAATTATATGCTATTTTGAATAATTTTGTATGCGTAGCCGTAGGCCTACCGTATAGCATTTGTATGCAGATTTCTAGGCCCACTTTGCGCTAATGAAAATGTATGCACAATATTACGCTAATCTATGCATCATGCTAATATGCTCACTTAAATGATTATTATTTAATTAAAATTTTAGGCCGATTTTGAATTTTGTAGATTTCTTATGCATCATATGCCCGAGATCACAGTTTGCAAACTTATGCAATATATGCACAATTATGCTAATTTATGATTCATTATGCTAATGTATGCCCATTTTAATGCTCAATTAAAATTGTAGGCCTATTTTGAATAATTTTGTATGCATATGTCATTCTTTTACTATTATGCTAAGTTTGCTTCATTTTGCTAATTTATGCTCGGGACTTTAATTATTTTTTTAATGCTTTAAAATTTAATTGAAATTTTAGGCCGATTTTGAATAATTTTGGCTAATGCTAATTTATGTATCAAGCTAATTTATGCTCACTTTAAAAAATTTTGGGCTGATTTTGAATAATTGTATGCGTATCATTCGTATGTAGATTTCTTATGCATCATGCCCGACTTCTAGTCACAGTTTTACTTATGCATCATGCCCGATTTCTAGTCACAGTTTGCAAATTTATGCACAATTATGCTAATTGATGCTTCATTACAAATTTATGCCCATTTTAATGCTCAATTAAAATTATAGGCCTATTTTGAATAATTTTGTATGCGTATGTCATTTGTATGCCTGATTTCTACTCAGTTACTTATTTACAATTATGCTAAGGTTGCTTAAGGGCTGGGGTATGAACGTTTGGACAGTATTTATTTTGGGACATTAGAACACATCAGACATATCGATTGCATTCTGAATACGAAGAATGTCATTCTGATATCAAATAATTTTGATTTTTGAAATTCGCAATTTAATACACATTTTATGGCAAATCATTAAAATTGATATTTTGATATTTAACAGTACTTGAAGTAAACTTTATAAATCTGATGATTTATACTTAAAGTGTATGTAGGTGGGATGAAAAGCCGACGATCAATTGAAAATTTTGACCTTTTTGTATTGAAGATATGGATTTTTTTTTCCAAAACACCAAAAAAAATGTGGTCTTTTTTGGAAAAAAATCCATATCTTCAATATGAAAGGTCAAAATTTTCAATTGACTGTCGGCTTTTCCTCCCTGCTACATACACTTTAAGAATATAGCATTAGATTTATATAATTTACTTCGAGGACTGTTATATATCAAAAATTTGAAAAATATAAATTTTTTATAATTTGTCATAAAATTTGTATTACATTATGATTTTAAAAAATGAAAATTATTTGATATCAGAAAGACATGCTTCGTATTCAGAATGCAATTCGATAGGTCTGAGGTGCTCTCATGTCCCACAAAAAATACTGTCGAAACGCAATAAACGCTCATTTTAGATCCCTTAAGGGCTGGGGTACTGAACGTTTGGACAGTATTTATTTTGGGACATTAGAGCACATCAGACATATCGAATTGCATTCTGAATACGAAGAATGCCATTCTGATATCAAATAATTTTGATTTTTGAAATTCGCAATTTAATACACATTTTATGGCAAATCATTAAAATTGATATTTTTAAAATTTAACAGTACTTGAAGTAAACTTTATAAATCTGATGATTTATATTTAAAGTGTATGAAAAGCCGACGATCAATTGAAAATTTTGACCTTTCGTATTGAAGATATGGATTTTTTCCCCAAAACACCAAAAAAAATGAGGTCTTTTTGGGAAAAAAATCCATATCTTCAATATGAAAGGTCAAAATTTTCAATTGACCGTCGGCTTTTCCTCCCTGCTAAGTGCTACATACACTTTAAGAATATATCATTAGATTTATATAATTTACTTCGAGGACTGTTATATATCAAAAATTTGAAAAATATCAAATTTTATAATTTGTCATAAAATTTGTATTATATTGTGATTTTCAAAAAATGAAAATTATTTGATATCAGAAAGACATGCTTCGTATTCAGAATGCAATTCGATAGGTCTGAGGTACTCTCATGTCCCACAAAAAATACTGTCGAAACGCAATAAACGCTCATTTTAGATCCCTTAATTTTGCTAATTTATGCTCACTTTAATTATAATTATTTTTTAATGCTTTAAAATCTAATTGAATAATTTTGCGATTATAAAAATGTATGCACAATTATGCTAATTTATGCATCATGCTAATTTATGCTCACTTTAGAATTTAATTGAAATTTTAGGTCGATTTTGAATAATTTTGCGCTAATGAAAATGTATGCACAATTATGCCAATTTATGCATCATGCTAATGCTCACTTTAATGCTTAATTTAATTAAAATTTTAAGTCGATTTTGAATAATTGTGTGCGTCATTCGTTTGTAGATTTCTTATATGCACATCATGCCTGATTTCTAGTCACAGTTTGAGAACTACTATTATGCTAATTTATGAGTCCATTATGCTAATGTTTGCCCATCATTATAATGCTGAATTAAAATTGTAGGCCAAGTTTGCTTCATTTTGCTAATTTGGAGTAGCTGGGGCAGGTGAGCCATAGGGTTGTACACAAAATTAATGTGAATAACTTTCAAGTGTCACTTTTAAGTCCTACATATTAAATACAAATTTCACACACTGAGTTGAATGTTGTTATATAGGTCTAGATATTCATCTTGAAATTAGTAATAAGTGTCATCAAGTTTTAGTTAATCAGGGTTTAATTAGGCTTGAATTGTCTATCAGTAATTGAAGCTCATTTTTGTCCTTCAACCCTGGCGTATCTTGATGTTAGAAATATATATAGCTCCACAATATAACACAAGTTATGGGTTGTAAAACTTTAAAAATCTAGTCGGAAAATTGAAATGTGATATAATAATTAACAAAAACATTTTCAAAATCGGCCTAAAATTTTAATTAAATTAAGCATGATGCATAAATTAGCATAATTGTGCATAAATTTTCATTAGCGCAAAATTATTCAAAATCGGCCTAAAATTTCAATTAAATTTTAAAGCATTAAAAAAATAATTATAATTAAAGTGAGCATAAATTATGTTACTGAATAATGACAACATGGCTTATTTCATTTTGTAATTTTTAAATATCTCACAAATTAAATCACAATTATTTCGCAGGATTTATTTTCAATCTATAATAAATTACTGAGTTTTTCGAATTGGTAAGGCTAAAAACTTCTACGTTTTACATTATTTCGGAAAACGGATTTTTGCGTTGCGTAGAGTAAAGTTGTCCGCACCCCAATAAAACGTCCAATTTTGTTTTTGTTTACGTTAAGGGTGTCAAGTTATGTTAATTAGTTTCAAAGGCACTGGCAGCGCACTGCATGCTAAAACTTTTCACGCCAACACAATACACTAATGTTGACATAGCCCGAAATAGCCTGAAATTGGCCTTCTGTCCTGGCATTTTTGTGAAGATACTATGCCTGTAGTCTGGATGGTCATTGAATTACCTATTTATACAATCACATAGTATTATATAGTACCAGGGACTGTGTATGAACACCTAATTAGTCACACATCAATAAAGTGAACATTTACTCAAAAGGATGAAATGTCCTTTTTGGAAAATTGTCAAGTAATGTCCTACCAAAGGGCTCTGACTGGCTTTTAGAGCTTAATGACTCGAAAGAAAGAAAGAAAGAAAGAAAGAAAGAAAGAAAGAAAGAAAGAAAGAAAGAAACTAGGTATTTATTTATAAGCAAGGGAATTGAAAAGGAAAGAACGGATTTATTAATTAATTAATTAATTAATTAATTAATTTATTTATTTATTTATTTATTTATTTATTTATTTATTTATTTATTTATTTATTTATTTATTTATTTATTTATTCAGATATTTATTTATTCAGATATTTATTTATTTGTTTATATATATATTTATTTTTTTATTTATTTCATCTTGTATTAGTAGGAATTGTAACATGTTTGGAAAATAAAAACTGTACAATTCCTGAAATTTGACAACCTAACTTTTACAACAAAGTAGGAGCATTAATATATTTGTGTGGCGCGTCACCACCACCAGCTGGGTGTGGCTGGGAAGTAAGATAGACGTTATAAGGGACCGATCGTTATTTACGGCAGGGGGTAATGGGCGCTTTGGAAAAAATATCGACAAAAAATTTCGCGTTCCCCCCTCGCGTCCGCTCAAAATTTTCGGATTCCCCCTTGTTTTCCCGAATTTCTCCATTTAAAACTTAACATTCCCCCCTCTTGGTTCAACGAAAAATTTCGCGTTCCCCCCTCAAGACCCAAAAAATTTTTCGGATTCCCCCCTCAAAACGCCCATTAACCCCCTGTCGCAAATAACGATCACTCCCTAATTTGGGCGAAATTGATGTGGGATGGGACTTCTTTTGCTATACTTGCAATTACTTATGATTTTCTTAGTTATTTGATGCATTTTTGATTTATTAGTACTTTCTTACTTTATTGTTTCTTTCTTTTTATTGACAACATATGTCATTTCTCTTTTTGGAATAAAAGGTGGCCCTGAAAAGTTTAGTTTGTCTTTGGTTCTTTTGGAGTGAGTTTATTGTGCTGCTAAGCCCTCTACGTACCTGGTTGCCTCCTTGACGAAAACAGGTTTCAACCCTAGTCCCCCTTGCATCATAATTGCGTTGCGTATCGATCTTGTGCGCCGGATACTTGCGAATATAGCAGTAATACGTTTGCGAATATCTTGGATTTTGCCTCAAATGAAAAAAATAAATGATGTGAGGTCTGGTGATCTTACAGACCACTCCACAGCATGAGCCATCCCAACCACTCTGTTTGCTATTTGTGGAGCATATCTTCAAAAGTTGTGAGCCGATTGAAATAATTGTTTTAGTTGATTAAAGCTAACAATTACATGTTTCTTTACATATCAAAATATGTGATCAATTTTTCAGAAATTGGCGAAAAAGAGGGCGCAATGAGGGGCCCTTTTTTTTGGAACACCCTGTATATCAATTTCGGTTATTTTACTACTAACTAAAACTTACATAATGCGCGTATGGGGGTGGGGGTATTAAATATTGTTACCGTAAAATGTGGTAACTTTGGGCACTTTTCAGAGTTTTTTAAAAACTGCTTCCAAACAAAACAAATTATATTTCTAATTAACTCTTTTTTTTTTATGACATTAGGGTTCCCCATTCTTTATTAATTTTGTAAGGGTGCCCTATGGGTTAAAAATAGCAAAGTTACCCCGCATTTGGGGCAACTTTGGTCAGAGTATTACATTCCACGAAGGAAAAAAAAATCAGAAAAATTGATCTTCGCTGTATATGGGCAAGTTTTTTTGTGTGACATTTGACCCCTTTTAAAATTAATCAAGCAAACATCCTGGCTCACAAGTATCGATTTTGATTTTTTATGAAAATGTAAAAAAAATGCTAATTTTTGGTCAAAAATCCTGATTTTTTCATAAATTTTGAGGAAATTGAACATGATCGACTAATATTTCTTCCAAATATATTTCTCAACAAATTAACACCAAAAATGACTAAAAACAATATTGCTGTACGAAAATACGACCATTTCAAAAAATATATCTGACCGACCAAAGTTACCCGCTGACCGAAGTTACCCCATTTTACGGTACGTTTCTTAGTTTCCTATTATCTGTAAGAGTAAGCGTAATACTCAAATTCTTACATTCTAAATCACGAAAGCAGTAAGGAGTAATCACCTGCGTCTATATCCATATATTTTGTAAGAGTAATTTGTAAGAATAAAATTCTTACATTTGAGAAAACCAAAAATTTAAAAATTGTTACGTGTCTTAGTTATGCCCTATTCTCTGCAAGAGTAAGCGTAATACTCAAATTCTTACATTCTAAATCATGAAAGCAGTAAGGAGTAATCACCTGCGTCTATATCCAAATATTTTGTAATGAGTAATTTGTAAGAATAAAATTCTTACATTTGAGAAAACCAAAACTCAAAGAGGGTTACGTGTCTTAGTTATGCCCCATTCTCTGTAAGAGTAAGCGTAATACTCAAATTCTTACATTCTAAATCATGAAAGCAGTAAGGAGTAATCACCTGCGTCTATATCCAAATATTTTTAAGAGTAATTTGTAAGAATAAAATTCTTACATTTGAGAAAACCAAAAATTTAAAAATTGTTACGTGTCTTAGTTATGCCCATTCTCTGTAAGAGTAAGCGTAATACTCAAATTCTTACATTCTAAATCATGAAAGCAGTAAGGAGTAATCACCTGCGTCTATATCCAAATATTTTTAAGAGTAATTTGTAAGAATAAAATTCTTACATTTGAGAAAACCAAAAATTTAAAAATTGTTACGTGTCTTAGTTATGCCCTATTCTCTGTAAGAGTAAGCGTAATACTCAAATTCTTACATTCTAAATCATGAAAGCAGTAAGGAGTAATCACCTGCGTCTATATCCAAATATTTTGTAAGAGTAATTTGTAAGAATAAAATTCTTACATTTGAGAAAACCAAAATTTAAAAATTGTTACGTGTCTTAGTTATGCCCTATTCTCTGTAAGAGTAAGCGTAATACTCAAATTCTTACATTCTAAATCATGAAACCAGTAAGGAGTAATCACCTGCGTCTATATCCAAATATTTTGTAAAAGTAATTTGTAAGAATAAAATTCTTACATTTGAGAAAACCAAAAATTTAAAAATTGTTACGTGTCTTAGTTATGCCCTATTCTCTGTAAGAGTAAGCGTAATACTCAAATTCTTACATTCTAAATCATGAAAGCAGTAGGGAGTAATCACCTGCGTCTATATCAATATATTTTGTAAGAGTAATTTGTAAGAATAAAATTCTTACATTTGAGAAAACCAAAATTTAAAAATTGTTACGTGTCTTAGTTATGCCCTATTCTCTGTAAGAGTAAGCGTAATACTCAAATTCTTACATTCTAAATCATGAATGCAGTAAGGAGTAATCACCTGCGTCTATATCCATATATATATTTTGTAAGAGTAATTTGTAAGAATAAAATTCTTACATTTGAGAAAACAAAGACACTAAAAATCGTTACGTTTCTTAGTTATTCCAAAGTCTCAGTAAGTGTAAGCGTAACACTTAAATTCTTACATTCTAAATCATGAAAGCAGTAAGAAGTAATCACCTGCGTCTATATCCAAATATTTTGTAAGAGTAATTTGTAAGAATAAAATTCTTACAGTTGAGAAACCCAAATAATTAAAATTGTTACGTTTCTTAGTTATTCCCTATTCTCTGTAATAGTAAGCGTAATACTCAAATTCTTACATTCTAAATCATGAAAGCAGTAAGGAGTAATCACCTGCGTCTATATCCAAATATTTTTAAGAGTAATTTGTAAGAATAAAATTCTTACATTTGAGACAACCAAATATTTAAAAATTGTTACGTGTCTTAGTTATGCCCTATTCTCTGTAAGAGTAAGCGTAATACTCAAATTCTTACATTCTAAATCATGAAAGCAGTAAGGAGTAATCACCTGCGTCTATATCCAAATATTTTGTAAGAGTAATTTGTAAGAATAAAATTCTTACATTTGAGAAAACCAAAATTTAAAAAATTGTTACGTGTCTTAGTTATGCCCTATTCTCTGTAAGAGTAAGCGTAATACTCAAATTCTTACATTCTAAATCATGAAACCAGTAAGGAGTAATCACCTGCGTCTATATCCAAATATTTTGTAAAAGTAATTTGTAAGAATAAAATTCTTACATTTGAGAAAACCAAAATTTAAAAATTGTTACGTGTCTTAGTTATGCCCTATTCTCTGTAAGAGTAAGCGTAATACTCAAATTCTTACATTCTAAATCATGAAAGCAGTAGGGAGTAATCACCTGCGTCTATATCAATATATTTTGTAAGAGTAATTTGTAAGAATAAAATTCTTACATTTGAGAAAACCAAAAATTTAAAAATTGTTACGTGTCTTAGTTATGCCCTATTCTCTGTAAGAGTAAGCGTAATACTCAAATTCTTACATTCTAAATCATGAATGCAGAGGAGTAATCACCTGCGTCTATATCCATATATATATTTTGTAAGAGTAATTTGTAAGAATAAAATTCTTACATTTGAGAAAACAAAGACACTAAAAATCATTACGTTTCTTAGTTATTCCAAAGTCTCAGTAAGTGTAAGCGTAACACTTAAATTCTTACATTCTAAATCATGAAAGCAGTAAGGAGTAATCACCTGCGTCTTTATCAATATATTTTGTAAGAGTAATTTGTAAGAATAAAATTCTTACATTTGAGAAAACAAAGACACTAAAAATCGTTACGTTTCTTAGTTATTCCAAAGTCTCAGTAAGTGTAAGCGTAACACTTAAATTCTTACATTCTAAATCATGAAAGCAGTAAGAAGTAATCACCTGCGTCTATATCCAAATATTTTGTAAGAGTAATTTGTAAGAATAAAATTCTTACAGTTGAGAAACCCAAATAATTAAAATTGTTACGTTTCTTAGTTATTCCCTATTCTCTGTAATAGTAAGCGTAATACTCAAATTCTTACATTCTAAATCATGAATGCAGTAAGGAGTAATCACCTGCGTCTTTATCCAAATATTTTGTAAGAGTAATTTGTAAGATTAAAATAATTTGAAAACAAAGACACTCAAATTGATGTTTATTAGCTTAGTTTTGTAAGAGTAAACAGTAAGAATAAAATTCTTACATTTGGAACATCGAAACTCAATAGCTACGTTGCTTTGCTATTTCCTTTACTTGGTAAGGGTAAGCGTAAGACTGCAATTCATACATTCTAAATCCTTTTACTCTTTTTTGTTTAAATATCTGTGCGAAAATCATAATTATATTACTTCTACATTTCTTGTAAAGTTAGTAAGTATAGAGTGTAAGAGTGAAATTCTTAAATAGTGTAGGACAGGAAGACGTCTTAGTCATTAATCTTACCCACACATCATATTCTACAATAAAAAAAATACATATGTGTTAATTCAGAGAGACGTTAACTTCATCATGATAGTCCATGTAAGAGGCGAAACTCTTACAGAAAAAAATGTTTCCTAAATCGTGCCGTATCTAATAGCCCTAGACTCCAGATGTACGCCGACAAGTGACCAGCATGCAAGAGCGTGAGCGTCAGACCACGGATATAAAGCACCCCATGTTCAACCAGACTGCTGCACCCAAACGCCTTAGATCCAGAGGAAGCTTCCTAAGCAAAGTTCATCCTCCTGGGACAGTCTCCAAGGAAGCGGAAAGACTCACCCTGTGGAAAGAGAGATCTCCCAATTCACCAGCTATGGGACTACAACCCAGTGAGCAGCTACCACCTGGAGCTGATTCCACATGGCCTGAGTGGCGGTGTCTCAACAGACTAAGATCAGGGGTAGGAAGGTGCAAGGTCGCTTGGCAGAAATGGGGATACCTACCAAAAGGACAAAACACTACCTGTGAGTGTGGAACGGTTCCACAGACTATGGAACACCTGTTGGTCTGTCCACAGGTGGGGCAACATTGCACACATGAGGACCTAGCTGAATTCAACGATTCTGCTCTTCACTGCGTCAGCTATTGGTTCGGGCGCATTTGACACTATTTCAGGTTCAAAGGTCCACTTTTAGGAACTGAACATGACTGCGTGTGTGCAGATTAACCGGCCATTTTGGATTGTCAAAATGGCCGCCATATTGGTATTTAAAAAATGGTAAACATTGGTTTTCATTACAAGTGAATCCTAGACTTCAAAAAAATCGAAATATAGAAAATCCCCACAATTGCCAACGACCAAAATGTTGGTGACGCACTGAACCAAACTATATATTCAAACATAAGTTTGATGTTCATCCATCTACAATATTGTCAAAGACTAGTACAATGGAATTTACATTTAAAAAACCACTGTGCCCTTTTCAAATGACTTCCTATCTTATAAACAGTGCCAGAAATGAGTTTCCCACCCCCATGTTAGTATAAATTGATATGCCACACAAGTCTGTAGCTCGATTGGTTCAAAAGTTGTAAAAACGCATGATTTTAAAGATGGCGGCCAGCGGCCATCTTGGATTTGGGTCAGAATGGCCACATATTCCCAAAATTATCCCTAAAATTAATTCCTTATCCTAAATTAATCCAAATTCAACTGTTTACACATGTTTTTAAGTGAAATGGGCTAAAAGTTAGAAAATACCATATTTTGGATGCTAATTAGCATAATTTATGCTAATTAGGGGTTTTATGCATAGATACAGAGTGTCTCTTTGGATGAATCTTTTCCTTTTGCCCCAAGGAACATTCATACCAAGTGGGACCTTTGTACTAAAAAATGCAGCGTTCGCCCCATTTTCACCCCTTAACAAGTCTACTATTATAATTTTATAAATTTTATTTGTTCCCCCTTTCGGCTAGGCAAAATCCCCCCTCCCCCCTTGTATAATTAATTAATTGTTTTTTTTGCTAAGTTTCCCCTTCCGTGTAAAGTAAAACTTTATAAGCCGTTTGAACCAAACTGAACAAAATTGACGTATACAATTACAATATATAATACCATGACAATAATGTGTATGACGACTATACTAGAAGAATAAACCATGCATAACATACGTAATTGTACGTCAACTTGTCATATAACGTATGAGCGTGATGTATAGTATACGAGTCTTCCTCAGCATTAGATCATGTACAGTGATCTACGTATTTATACTCTAAATTGTACGTCAAAGGGTGTACAGATTACCGATTTAGCATGGGGGACACAAAAAGGTGCTTAAAAACACATTTTGAATTTGATTGTTTGTCCATTTTGATACTTTTACTCTTTTTTGTTTAAATATCTGTGCGAAAATCATAATTATATTACTTCTACATTTCTTGTAAAGTTAGTAAGTATAGAGTGTAAGAGTGAAATTCTTAAATAGTGTAGGACAGGAAGACGTCTTAGTCATTAATCTTACCCACACATCATATTCTACAATAAAAAAATACATATGTGTTAATTCAGAGAGACGTTAACTTCATCATGATAGTCCATGTAAGAGGCGAAACTCTTACAGAAAAAAATGTTTCCTAAATCGTGCCGTATCTAATAGCCCCTCCAGATGTACGCCGACAAGTGACCAGCATGCAAGAGCGTGAGCGTCAGACCACGGATATAAAGCACCCCATGTTCAACCAGACTGCTGCACCCAAACGCCTTAGATCCAGAGGAAGCTTCCTAAGCAAAGTTCATCCTCCTGGGACAGTCTCCAAGGAAGCGGAAAGACTCACCCTGTGGAAAGAGAGATCTCCCAATTCACCAGCTATGGGACTACAACCCAGTGAGCAGCTACCACCTGGAGCTGATTCCACATGGCCTGAGTGGCGGTGTCTCAACAGACTAAGATCAGGGGTAGGAAGGTGCAAGGTCGCTTGGCAGAAATGGGGATACCTACCAAAAGGACAAAACACTACCTGTGAGTGTGGAACGGTTCCACAGACTATGGAACACCTGTTGGTCTGTCCACAGGTGGGGCAACATTGCACACATGAGGACCTAGCTGAATTCAACGATTCTGCTCTTCACTGCGTCAGCTATTGGTTCGGGCGCATTTGACACTATTTCAGGTTCAAAGGTCCACTTTTAGGAACTGAACATGACTGCGTGTGTGCAGATTAACCGGCCATTTTGGATTGTCAAAATGGCCGCCATAAAAAAAAAAAAAAAATGGTAAACATTGGTTTTCATTACAAGTGAATCCTAGACTTCAAAAAATCGAAATATAGAAAATCCCCACAATTGCCAACGACCAAAATGTTGGTGACGCACTGAACCAAACTATATATTCAAACATAAGTTTGATGTTCATCCATCTACAATATTGTCAAAGACTAGTACATTGGAATTTACATTTAAAAAACCACTGTGCCCTTTTCAAATGACTTCCTATCTTATAAACAGTGCCAGAAATGAGTTTCCCACCCCCATGTTAGTATAAATTGATATGCCACACAAGTCTGTAGCTCGATTGGTTCAAAAGTTGTAAAACGCATATTTTAAAGATGGCGGCCAGCGGCCATCTTGGATTTGAAGTCAGAATGGCCACATATTCCCAAAATTATCCCTAAAATTAATTCCTTATCCTAAATTAATCCAAATTCAACTGTTTACACATGTTTTTAAGTGAAATGGGCTAAAAGTTAGAAAATACCATATTTTGGATGCTAATTAGCATAATTTATGCTAATTAGGGGTTTTATGCATAGATACAGAGTGTCTCTTTGGATGAATCTTTTCCTTTTGCCCCAAGGAACATTCATACCAAGTGGGACCTTTGTACTAAAAAATGCAGCGTTCGCCCCATTTTCACCCCTTAACAAGTCTACTATTATAATTTTATAAATTTTATTTGTTCCCCCCTTTCGGCTAGGCAAAATCCCCCTCCCCTTGTATAATTAATTAATTGTTTTTTTTGCTAAGTTTCCCCTTCCGTGTAAAGTAAAACTTTATAAGCCGTTTGAACCAAACTGAACAAAATTGACGTATACAATTACAATATATAATACCATGACAATAATGTGTATGACGACTATACTAGAAGAATAAACCATGCATAACATACGTAATTGTACGTCAACTTGTCATATAACGTATGAGCGTGATGTATAGTATACGAGTCTTCCTCAGCATTAGATCATGTACAGTGATCTACGTATTTATACTCTAAATTGTACGTCAAAGGGTGTACAGATTACCGATTTAGCATGGGGGACACAAAAAGGTGCTTAAAAACACATTTTGAATTTGATTGTTTGTCCATTTTGATACTTACTTAATTGAATGTGAGCGAGCGAATGAGTAAGTTGGGGTTGAGGAGGTCGGGCGGGGACATCTAGCCTATTAAGTTCGAGAGGGTCATTATTCCGAAAAGGGCTAAAGTTATAGTTTCGTCAATTTACGTTAAAATTAGAGTTAAAATTAGGGTCAGGGTTATGTTCAGTGGCGGCACTACGAGGAGGGGGGGTGGAAATACTTATCTTGACTCCCAAATAAATAAATCCGTGACCCATTCCTCCCGAAGAAAATGACAGCCCCTAAGTTCCCTATCATCACGTGCAAAAATTATCAAATAACATCATCGGCAGCTACTCAGTTCTGACCTTAATGCCAGTAAGAATCACACTTCGTCATCAATATGGCCAATTGCCACGCCCATTTGTCACGGAAATACTGAAATACAAGTTTTTAAATCAGCTATATCTAGCTTTTCCGTCATTAATTTTTTTGTCCGTAATGGAAAATCCAAATAAAGAGTGTATCTTTCGCTCAAATTATTTTGCCCTTTGCAATCAATGCCACTATTGTGCAAAAACAATTTTCCTTGTAACCTGTCATATTCGCCTATACTTTTGCGTGTGGAATTTGTGTACATCCGGGTACCTTACATCGTTGAACACTTATCACTACTTTTAATAGCACTATGCCATTTAATCAGATTTTTGTTTTCGCTTCGGTAAACAAACTAAATACAAAGGTGAACTAAAATATGACCATTGTTTTACCAGCTTCATTAAACGTGCACATTCATGCGTGATTGATCTGTGTATGCATTTATTACCGCCAAAGCTTTCCGAACAAGACGTAAGTATAGTCTAATTATTTCTTCTTCATTATATGTGACCGTACACGACAAATGAGCCGTAAATTCCTCCCCCGGTCAATTTTGTTTTATTTCGTGTTTAGAAAATATATATCATATGCTTTAAAATCGTATATCATTTGACTTCAAACGATATCCAGAAGCGGGGTTATGGCTGGTTGAACTCTGCTCCGTCAACAAAATGATAGCTTTTTCGTTTCGACATGTGTCTCTTCTTCCACATTGCTGGTAATAAATATCATGCAGTCATAATTGGCGGTCATTTCAAATCATCCCCAAGTCAACGAGGTTTAAGAATGTCCTCTCATTGTTAATTATTGGTTATACACACCTAGACAAAATACAATTGTAACCCACCACTTGAACAGGATTTAGCCAAAGCAAACAAAGATCAGAGCTATTTAAAAGAATTCTATAGATATCTAAGGTAAAAGCTTATTATCCTCTTCAACAATAGGATTATTGATTGGTGTTTGACTATAAAAATGAGACAGATGTCGCGCCAACTATAGGTACCGATGAATACGACCTTCAGGCACATTTTACGCTTTAACTCAGAATACGATTTAGGACATTTACGGCTCATTCGTGCTGTACGGTCACATATTGTTATACTCCTATGGCTCAAACATGTAACTTTCATTGTAGAAACATAATAATCCATTACATTTTCGTGCTTTTCTTTGAATCTATAACGATGAAATGTTAATACTTCGGTTGAAATAATAAAAGTTGTTAAGCAACTGAATTAGCCTAAAAAGATATCACAGAGTATAAACGTAGGTAAGAAGCGTACACGAGAACGATTTTACCAGGACAATTGCGCGCGAAGCTCGCCATCGCCAAAATTGCAAATTTTACACTATTTTAACCCCATGTCAAGGTAAAATGTTGTATTTATCGGGCCACTCTACCCCTTTCCACACGCCTGATACGCTACTGAGCGCAAGGGAGCAAAATAATGATGCTTTCTGAACCTGTCAGTATTACCAGGGAAGAAAGAACTACGCAAAGCACCCTTTACCATTTTCACCCCCCAAATTGCTAGCGTTTGCTCAACGTGATTCGTCGTGTTTGATATTATTATATTAATAACATGTAAGGCATAATGTTATGATTGCCGGAGACTCCCTTTAAAGACGCCGCATAGATGCGCGAGTAAAACAGCTGATTCAACGCGCACACGTCACTGCCACATCAAGGTGAAAAATGGTATAGAACATTTTAACATCATATAGGTCATATTAGGCCTGCAATGTAAAAACAGTGCATAGCCAGACACGCTAGACGAAAAAAAATCGGACGTAGCTACCTGCACGGGGACCTGAACCCCAAACTATCGGAAGAAGAATCCGATGCTAAACCAACAGAGCTACGCAGGCTGTTTAAATTTCACAAATTCTTATGGAACACTTCGCTTATACAGTACGTGGTATATTGGTATTTTCCTCTATCCCTTGCTCATTTTTAGTCTAGAGGCTGAAGATAGCATGGAGCGATTACTGATTTGTTTCGTATTGGTACTTGGATTGAGCTATGCCACCATAGCACCTCTTAAACGGATCGACAGACCTATTGCTGACCAATATATTGTTGTTTTAAAGGTAAGAAAAATATAGAATGGATGTTTTTCGAATATATCGAGGTAAAAAGTCCAAATACTTCTTGTCTATGTGGGAGATAAAAAAAAAAAAAAAAAAAAACTTTAGTTTCCTTTATCCATGGACAATATGAGTGCATTTATTCACAAAACCATTCCAAGTGAGTGTTAATCATTATTATTTTTTGATGAATCCAAGTGTGTGAAAATATGGGATCCAAAACATAATAATGATAAATTTGGATACTTTACGCCCAAGATTAATAGATTTATTACCTTTTCACTCAATACATGATACAAAGAATAATGCAATAAGAATGATGCATGATAAAGATACAAAAAATAATACATGTACAATGAACGAACAAATGCATAATACAATGACGAGTGAAGGAATTATAGTTGAGGCCCAGAGGCCTGTAGTTCTGTAACACCTTGATACAAGTATACGGCATTTACCTGGCATGGCAGCAGGTAGCAGTAAAAAGATGACGAATCCAACCAAACAACTGTCATGTCTATCAATGTCATATCCAATATTTATTAGTCTCGGTATGGGTTTTAAACTATTGGTCTCGTCTACGTCTCGTCCAATTGTTTAATAAAACTACATGTTTACAACGGAGGCATGTTGGCACAGCGGCTCATGATTAATAGCATCATAGTTATATCGTTTATGAAGACAACAGAATACCGTTTTATTATAAACCGTCCCTATTTAGACGTGTTATAAAAGGAACAGCCTAGAAAAGTGGCAGTGTCACATAGCACATGTATACAGGGTGTAACAATAAAATTTGTACAATTACATTTTGACTTCTCACGCAAAAACTAAAAGAGTTATGGCACAAATGTTATATGCTATTTGATCAGTGATATCTTGGCTAAAAGAAGACGTTTAGTTGGTTTCTTTACTAGCTTGGGTTCAAAAGTTATGTCCAATTAATTAAATCGTCCAGAAAACGTGTTGGGCCACTTTTGCTATGTTTGGGCATATCAAGTTTGAACCGCATAGAAATACTTATCGTGCATTAAAGAACTGACACAAACGAATTATAAGTGATGTTTCTTTATATAATTAACATGAACTTAATACTAGTAATAATAATACGATATTTCTTTAAAATCTATAAATGAAGTCATGAAATTTCTTTCAAATTAAAATAAAGTACATTGATTTCTCATATTCCTGAGATATCATTGATTAAACCTTATAAAGTTTTTGCATCCATTAGTACAAAACAATGAACTTTTGAAATTAAGTTCAGCTGGGCTTCTAGCTGTTCTGGGGCGACCACTATTGCCCAGCATTTCTGTTAACAAATTCTACATACTTCTCACAGTTATATGTAATTGTAAGCCTTGATGGAAGATGTGAGTTTGGAAAATGAGCTATAAACAATCTTATGGTTTCTGCTTGACTCCATGTGCTACCGAATGTCACAACCATAAAAAATACGGTCTTCTAACGTGAATTGGGATAGAAGTTGCTGAGTTGCAGCCACGTTTTCTAGTAAATGAGGTTGTTATGTCAGTGCTTAGTTGTAACTTTCAAAAACTCAAGGATTATGTAATCATTTTTACCACTTCGAATACCCCATTGTTTGAAACTACCTAAGAGCACCGTCCAACTGGTCTATGGTTCAACTCTATTCAGTCACTTTTGTAACACTTAGACAAAAGTGGCCCAAGCGGTTTTAAGACTAGGTTACATAATTGGCCATATCTTCACTTGTATGCCATCAATTTTATTGGGTCAAAGCTTATCTGGTGGCTAAAGAAATTATCTTGATAGCCATATACATATCAAACCAAAAATTAAGCGGCATACTTGTGTCATTCTATTTTCAAAACTGTACAAATTTTATTGTTACACCCTGTATAATAATATTATTGCCCACATATTGGCCTTTGTCATTCTTTTCCTAATGACGAACCAAAATTATATATATTAATTGAATCATTTTATATTGTAAAGATGAATATTTATAATGACGTCACATTCAATTTAATGCACGTTATTCTACAGCCTGTCTCAAAAAAAAAGTGCAAGTGAAAAACGCCCTCTACGTCAATCATGATGTTTACATCAACGTCAAGGGCGTAGTCGTAGCTCCCAAATGCCGTTTGTTCTGTTCAATTTGCTTGTTTTAATATGTTTAGTTAACAACGAAAGGGTAAAATCACAACTGTGCCACTTTTACTGAGGAAGATCAAGAGGACTGTACATGTAAATCAATGATAGCATCTAGGTTATCAAGAGTTCCTTCGTGAAATCAAAAGAACGCATCAATAATAACAACAATAAAAATAGTCTTTACTGTTTTTACTGTTTTATCATGATACAGGTATTATATGATTCTCCTTTTCCACTTAAAACAGATTAAAAGAGAAATAGATATTTCACATTGTGCTGTAAAATTAAATACACGTGCATGTCAATGATTTTATCATGGTAAATACTGTTTTCTTTGTCACTCAAGACGTGTTAAAAGACAAACAAATATTGCAAAGTTAATGAGCGCATATTACTTGTTGGGAGAGAAATAAGACAACATAATGCATGCGCAATGATGTTGATGCCGAATGATGCATCTTATGCACGAGCCACGAAGGTGGAGTGTATTAGACGCATCAACATCATCTATCATTGGTTTACATGTACAGCCTTCTTCCCTAGTAAAAGTGGCACAATTGCGATTTTACCCTTTCGTTGTTAATTAAACATATCTTGAGATTAAAAGAAGCAAACTGAACAGAACAAACGGCAATTGAGAGCTAAGACTGTGCCCTTGACGTTGATGTAAGCATTATGTCACAACCGTATTTTCTTATTGCCATAGAGGGCGCTTTTCACTTGCACAATTTTTTTTTGAGACAGGCTGTATATGGTTTAAAACAACACTTCTTGTGCACTTCACCGAAAAAAATCCTTCTATGTTTTCAGGATTCGGGTAACGTTGATAGAGATAGAGAAGCCTTGACCGATATTACGGGAGTTAGCGTGATACAGGAATATAGACGTGCGCTCAAAGGGTTCGGTGTTCGCGTGACATCTGAAACAGCACTCAACCAAGTATGTACAAAATTATTTATTATTATATTATGTTTGTCAAGTTGACTAGGTGAACTAATGTACAAATGTGCACCTTTTTTACTCCATATTAGTAATCATAACCCTTTAGCTTAACCTAATCAGTGACTTCGGTTATATCTATCAATGCGCTTTTAAAAATGCGCACGTGACCCATGGGCACGATATACCAAGACCTAAAAGCGTGACCAAATCCTCGTGCATTGACCACTATACAGAAAGGGATAGGAACTCTGTAGATAAATATCATCAAATTTAAGTATTAATGGAATTGCAATTCCGAATTTGTAATATGTTTTCAAAAACAACATTTTGAAAGTTTTGAAACAGATTCATCAGGATTGTTCATAGTTCAATAAAGTAGAAAAGGTTCTGTTTCAGATCCAATTATTCTTGTACTTTTAATACTCAGAAATATTTCAATTCCTTATCAGGAATCTTAATTCCTGACAGAAATTCCGGATAAGATTCCTGATAGGAATTGAAATATTTCTGAGTAAGTACCAGAATAATTGGATCTGAAAAAGAACCTTTTCTACTTTATTAACATTTTGAAAGAATTCAAAGACGGAAACGTATAGAAAGACCACTAGCTATGCAAAAGGTCACTTTTGGTCAATTTTGTATGCTAAAACAACCAACCTCAAAGACTTGTAAACAACTAATTTCAGTTTATGTATTCCGAGTTTTTGCAAATGTGCTTCATATTACTTTAAAATCAATCATTTAAATAGAGACAAAGGGTGAAATCAACAGGATTAGTAATGAACTATGTTTAATCTGGCAACAAAATTTCTTAAAGATAATGTATTTTCAATAACGGTGATTCGCTTGTTATTCAAAGATCCGCCGACTCACAGATGTAGCATACGTTCAACAAGATGGCAATGTAACACTGTTCGAGACATCAATGACATGGGGATTGGATAGAATTGATCAACGGAATCTACCACTGGACGGACAATCCAGTTTCAGCGGTATGTAGGAGTATTTCAAATCTGTTTAAACCCAACATTTCAAATTCTAGGCATGCATGATGAGTGTGTACAATCAATGGCGCCCGTCCACACGTCCGAGACGAGCTACTTTGTCATCGGACGTGCTATTTTCCAAACCAGCCCGTCCGGCGCTGCCCTAAAATGTTACCACAACTATGGTGGCGCGTGCCGACCGGGAAAAAATCGACAACATTTGCGATGTCCATCTTTCGTTTGGCTTTTTTAGGCCCCAGTATAATATAATAGGGATTAGTTTTTATTCCTATTTGGCCCATTTCAGCATTAAAATGACAGATTTCAGATGAAGTATTTTTGGTAGCAGGTCAGCTGGACCATTTTGTTGTAATTTTGCCGACCTTGCAAATTTTCCCGGTTCACCGCTGATGAGTATAGACAGCGAATAAAGACACTAAGGCAGCGCACTATACATCAAAAAGTTTTCTTTTAGGAGCGGCCTGTCCTGCCGACTAGTTAGTTGCTTTTCTGCTGACTTTTTTAAACTGGGCAAGATTCGGTTGTTTGGTCCCCGGGGGGGCACTCAACACAAATGACCATACGGGTATACTCCCCCGGAAAGACCCCCTTTTTGGGTTTCGCAGCTCCGAAAGACCCCCTATATTTGACCAAAATAAAGCTCCGAAAGACCCTTGATTTTGATAATTTCAGCTCTAAAAGACCCAAAAATTGCTAATTCCTCATATTTCTTGTTTTTTCAGGCGATTTTCAACCAAAAATCCAAGAAAGACCATTGATTTTGACTTTTCGCAGCTCGAAAAGACCCATTTTACTTGTTCACAGCCCGGTTCGCAGCTCCGAAAGACCCCCTTTTACCGGTACGCCGTCAGCTCCCAAAGACCCACCACCTCAAAATTCCGAGGAGCATACCCCCAAAATTTTTGATGTGCCCCCCGGGGTTTGGTCGCCTTAAATGTTCTTTCACCCTTTCCACCTGGTGCAGCCAATGGGTGGTACTTTAGGTGGGCAATATCTTAGCAAGTCTGATAACTTATTTTCTCATTTTCACATTTTATGTTTAGGAAATGGTACAGGTGTCAACGTGTACGTCATCGATTCAGGCATTTATACACAGCACGAATATTTCGAAGGACGGGCTCGATTTGGATATGACGCTGGCGGTGATGGAGAAGGGGTTCGTTTATTTGCTGTTTATATCTTTGCTAGTTGTTTTGATTGCATCGCCTTAGGCACGCCTTTACCTGGGTGCGTGGGATGTGTGAAGCACGGGGTGGTGGGTCTTTGGGAGCTGACGGCGTACCGATAAAAGGGGAGTAAAAATATGGGTCTTTCATAGGGTTTCTGGTTAAAAATCGCCTGAAAAAAACTCAGAAATATGAGTAATAAGCAATTTGGGCTCTTTTAGAATAAAGGGTCTTTCGGAGCTCCATTTTAGTCAACTTAGGGGGCCTTTTGGAGCTGCGAAATCCAGAAAGGGGGTCTTTCCGGGGGAACATAACCGTACGGTCATTTGTGTTAAGTGCCACCTGCGGGGTGTGGAGTGAGATGGACTGGGTATTTGTGAGAGGTATCGGTTAGTGTGGTTTAGTCATACATAGAGGTAACTCAAACGATTGGTGTAATCCGGAGCAAGATGAGTTTACATTGCAAAGTGTGACTAACATCTTATTATTGGCAGTGTCATATTATGCAAAGTGTGCCTACCGTCTTATTATTGACAGTGTCATTATATGTTAATACACAAATAAACAAAGTGAATACAAGGCGATAAGTACAAAATATGACTTTTTTCTTCTTTAATAAAATACTATCGTGATGTTACAGGATTGCTATGGTCACGGCACTCATTGTGCGGGCACAATTGGTGCTAACCATTACGGCGTCGCTAGGGGAGCTACTATCTGGGCAGTTCGAATCGCTTCATGCAGCGGCAATATTTATTGGAGTTGGATCATCGATGGTAATTTAATATATATATTATATTGATTTCAAACAACTGTTTAAAAGATAATGGAAGTCTCGATTAGCATGATTAGATTGCGAACGTCATTGAGGAGACGGAGTTCTTGTAATTTGTAGAAAGTTTTATGTGCACGATACCCATGTGGTTTTTTACGACGAGTGTCCAGTGATTATGAGACGGCTGTTTTTATTGATACTCTGATATGAAAGATATCTTTTAGAGAGGGAGTTTCAAGGAGGGACATATACCCGAAGACCCCTTATTTTTCCATTTGATCTGTCACCCAAAGACCCTTACCAGTTCAATTTGAACAGCAACTTTCATTTATCACTGATTTTGTTACTTATTTTGAAAAAGAAAAAGAAATTTGAAGCCATTTAGAACTAGAAAATCGATTTTCGAGGTTTCTATTACGCTGTTTCGGTTCTCACCCAAATATTCCATTAAAAAAAGTCATGTTCTCACCCAATGACCCCATATTATTTACATTTTGCCCTCACCGAATGCCAAAAATCAAGCTCTCACCCATTGACCCCATATTTTTTACATTTTGCTCTCACCGAATGCCCCTTAGTGCGAAAGTGCCAGCCCTACACCTATATCTATTTCAGATTGAAGTGCCCCCCGGACGTATATTTTCACGTCCGTCTCGTCAGCGTCTTGGCTACTTTTGTCGGTCAGACCATTGAACATGATTGGATGAAACAATGGCCTTTAATTACATAAGGCAAGATGAATACATTAACAAACATCCCAACAGCAAAATATACGTCATAATAAACTGAGATTCTAATTTCTTGCATGGTAATGGACGTACGCAACCCTCTAAGACCGTTCACGCGTATGGGAAATTGGCTGATTATCGGTTATAGGCTTCAAATGTAATTTCTACGCATGGTTTTTATATTTAAAAATACAATACTTTTAAAATTCGTTCCTTCGACCGTCCACGTCAATTTTGTTTATTTTCGTGTTTAGAAAATATATATCATAAGCTTTACAATGATATATCATTTGACCAATATCCAGAAGAGTTATGGCTTGTTAAACTTTGCTCCTTCAGTACATTCTTTTGGTGCTACATTATTTCTCTTTTTCCACATTGCTGGTATTACATATCAAATTGTCATAATTGGCAAAGTAAGGTAAAGGTAAAGGAGATGATCCTGTATAAACAGTGATCGGAGTGCCCATCCCTCTTTCATTGGCGATTAGACCAGACTCCTCCATGTAAATGTTGCTGTAGGGGGATCGCTGCACCTCCTCTACAGCGAGTCTGTTACCTTCCCAAGAATCCATTTAAACACCTGGGTTGAGAGGAGTAGTCGGGATAAAGTGCCTTACTCAAGGGCACAACACGATGGCGTCGCCGGGGCTCGAACCCGATTATGAGTCAGTGCCCGTTTCGCTAGGCTACCGTGCACTGGCGGTCACTTCAAATTGGCGGTCACTTCAAATCACCCCAAGTCAACAAGGTTCAGCCTCTCATTGTTGATTATTAGTTAACCAACCACTTGAACAGGATTTGGCCAAAGCAAACAAAGACTAGAGCTATTTACTAACTCTATACATAAACATAAGTTGATTATCCTCTTCAACGATAGGATTAAAGGTTGGCGTTCGACTGACACTAAAATGGGAAACATGTAGGACAAACATTAGGAACATAATTATGAAAACAACCTTGATGCACATTTTGCACTGTAACTCGAAATACAATTTGCCGACTTTACGAGCGGTTTGATATGGATGGACACATTTTTAACACTTTTTAGGTATTGATTGGGTAGCCAACCATCGCATTTTACCAGCCGTTGCATCATTATCACTCGGAGGTAGCCGCAATGATGCTGTAGATCAAGCAATGCAGGGCTTGTATGGCGCTGGAGTGGTTGCTGCAGTAGCAGCGGGGAACAGCAACAACGATGCATGTACAATTTCTCCCGCCGGAGCACCATCGGTAAATATTTATTTATGAAAACTCTACAGGCAGGGTAGCCATTAATCAGTCCTACCTTGCGTATGTCAAGTGGTGTTCTCGAACTGTGATGGCCCTCCATATCTCCCTGTCTTGCATTGCTGTTGCCATGTCAGTTGTTTCAAGTCCGGTGTCTTGTTTCAGAATGTCAACATATGCTAGGGCAGGCCTTCCTTGTTTCCTTTTTTTCCTTTTACTTTGGAAGACCGGATTTGCGTAATGTCCCCTCCGAAGCACGGAGTATTCATATCTACGCAATTATCATAAATATACCATAGAGAGAGTGAAAGCCTGATTTTGATCTTCATAATGTTGCTAATGAAATTCAGACTTTTTGTTTTCCAAAACAACACCCCATTAAGTTACCACCGCCGTGAATGAACCCGTAGGGGACCTCATGCTGCAAGGTGAGTACGCGACCAGATCTGGTCCAATCAGGCTTACGTCGGCAATAATGAAACTGAGATATATAGGCAAAAGTGAGGAGAAAAAACCCCAATAAAAAACATAAGAAAATGGACATATAAAAGGTTCAAAATATTGCTACCAAATATTCAAGAGACCTGGGTATTCAAGATCAGTAATTGTAGGTACTAAGCAAGATAGTAATAGTAGTAACTCAATTTTCAAAATTTCCGACTTTAGCCTGAATGGATCAGATTGGGTCACATCACCATTAAGCCACACATGGTCCTGCATAAAAGTAAATTGAAAATGTAATTCCGGCTGTAAAGAATTAAAATTCTTTACAGCCGGAATTACATTTTAATATAAAATTTTGTTACAGTCATTTACAGTCGGGGCGACTGAGCATAGAGACCACCGGGCGTATTTTTCCAGTTACGGATCATGTTTGGACATTTTTGCCCCGGGAGTCAATGTTTTGAGTACTATGATTGGTTCTCCGAGAGCGACGGCTATTTCGAGTGGAACATCCATGGCTGCTCCACATGTTGCCGGTAAGAAATCTTCCAATATATGTAATTAAATTCTGCGGGTTCACTGATAGTGCCAGCACCTTACCCGGGTAGGTCAGGTCATCAAAAATGACCATAGAGGGAGAGGAGGGTAAGGATGCCCAACATTAGTTTCTACAGTAAAATCAATGATTATTATATTATCCCAAGAGATACTGACCTTTTACCTTTTAGGTGACAATAATCAGTTCCTTTTATTTTTATGAGAATATTCGGTGAAAATTGCATTTTTGTAGAATTTCAATTTGCATGGGCGCCCTCACATTATGACGTCATAGTGACATTCTGTGGGGAATGTTTGTACTTTTTTGATATTACCGGACAGATGAGACCCATAGCTATGCATTGGTACCAAATATAACGGTACCGTATACGACGTTTATAATTGAAAGTTCGTGGGGGTGGTTGTGGTTGCAGCAACCCTCCTCTTCGTAGTCCGAGTTACGAAATATGACTCAGTATTTCTAGGGGTAGGGCGGGTTCGGAGCATGATCTAGCGGTGTTTGCTCTCAAATATTGAGATAAAGCTGACACACAAGAAGAATAGAAGAATGATATATAGGTTCTGTAAAGGACACCTCAACTTTTGGTATAAGAGGTATTACTTCCGCCCCATACGTAAGATATTTCTCTGGAGGGGGAAAACACACAGAGTTTTCGTTTTCATATATTATTAGTTTTAACTCAAGAACCTATGAGACCACTGTACTAATGTATTAGTGTTAAGAAATACACTACATTTGTTTAGTTAAAGCCTAAAAGTGCATATATACCATGACTCCGATAAACTATTCTATATGTAACCTTTTGTGCATAGGGGCTATGGCGGTTGCCCTTGGCAACGACCCGAATATGACACCCAAAGAAGTGTGGGAGAAACTAAAAGCCGATTCTACGAGTGGTGTCTTGCAGGACAAGGGTGCTTTGAGCCCGGATAGACTTTTGTATGTACCATAAACAACAGCGCGATGTACCTGGCAGAAGGAGGGCACATTAAAAACATTAAAAGCATTAAACATGTGAAAGAATATAATATTGTTGGCTTAAGATAAATCATTGTGAACAAGGCATTACCGAATAGAATCCATTATAGCATTATATTATTATGTCAATAGAGGGCGTCTTGTCCGATTTTTTTTCAGTAAAAACGGTACTTGCCTTGGTCACTTCTTGTGCAAAACAAATGGGCTATTCCAGTTGAATTCATTAACACCCTATGGAAGACATGACCTTAATTTCACACACAAAGTGTGTATATTGCAAATGGAGTTAATCATTTGAATTTTACACTCCCTGTGTGGAAGGTCACTTGTAGGTGTATGAATTTCAAGTGAAATAGCCCAGTGATTCTACAATAGTCTTGAAACATACGACATCACAGCCACCGTATCCGAGCTCAATCATGCTCTTAAACATGGTCAACAAAATCTAGATATTCCTTTGAATGGTATGTAACTAGTTCTGTCTATATATCCCTCGATATTACTAGTATATCGTTGTGATCAATGCCATATTGCCGAATAGAATAATAATATAAACCTCTCACTGCTAAAAAATTAGTCAAGTCGCCCTCTGTTTACAGAATAAAACAATACAAAATCGCCTGAAGGGCGTATTACACTAAATCACTGCGCGAGTGATGAGTTCCGGTTAAAAGTATATGGCTACTGGAGACAAGGTAGTGTTCTTAGGGACCATGTTCTTCGTGAGGTTGACATGTTCTGATTCTGCCTATTAATGACTAAAATAGATGTGAAATTATACAAATCGATTTTACAAGAAAAGTAGACCGTGTCCTGTTACTGCTAACGGAACAAGTTTTAATGCTAGTTTTGGCGTTGAAATAGTGGCGTCGCTTTTCAACATAACTGAATCTGTAAAGTTTCCCAAAATTGAAGCTTAAATAAAATTTCAGTCATTAAATAATACAGGGATGACGTAAAAAGTGAAAAATATTGTCACACCTGGTAGAAAACGCCGTTAAAAAAAAATAATTTTTACGTGCTTTTCAATGGAGAAGTTATTTGATGGTTTACGCCCTGAAGCACTTTCCATCTTTGAGTTGAAGATGGAAGTGAAGTGGAACATATATGCATGGCTACGTATGTTGCAGGTAAGAAATCTTTAGCTCTGTCCAATTAGGTCAGTCAAAATTTCCTAGAAAAGCGGAAATTAGTATACCGAAAGGCCAAAAACCCAGGGACATCACATTGATTAATATTATGCAAAAGCTCTCCTCTAAAAATCATATTTACAAAAAAAACCTGACACAATCTTACCCAATCAGACCAACGGAAGCAAAAAGTCGCAAGTTGATAGTTTCGAGACGTCCTGTCTACTGCGTTGGTGTTTTTTTATGTCTCAGACACACCTGTTCAAGTCTGCAGTATGTTCCATGTTAATGGTTCCTGGCACAAATGTGACGTGTCATGTCAAAAGGAGACACTTTTGGGCAGGATCGTAAGTGGAGAAATAGCCAAATATCTGCCCGGGGTGAGTTTTTTACAATTTGGGTTTGTTGCGAATTTGTAATGTTCTTAACGTTTAAAATATTGTCTGATAGTTTCAGACCGGAATATAACTGGCATCTTGTATTTTTGAGACATTTATTCCAGGCAATTCCTACTCTCAACATTGTCAATGATATTTTTAAAGGCCAATATCTCAATTTCCAATTTTATGATAACATAACTTACGAACTCAATATCTTCACTTAGGAATGTCCGATTTCATTGGGGAAAACGGCATTGTGGAGCAAAATATCTCTATATTTAAGATATGTAAAAACCTTAAAATTGATAACCTGCCCAAAAGTGTCTCCTTTTGACATGACACACCACAAATGGCCAGTCACGAAGGACATACTACTAGCTTGTACAGGTGCGTGGCAAACAAAGAATATCAATTGATACACTCAGCCAGGATGTCTCGAAACTACCAACTTGCGATTCTGCGCTCATTTCGTAGTAGCAGGTCACATGATAAACGGGCTATATACCTGCAGAGCATAGACTCGTACGGCACAGTAACAATGTGTACTATTGCTGAAATCCGCACATCGGTTTGCAAAGTATACGAGCTTTTAAAATATTTTACTTCTTTACTTATGTATTGGTTTTTGCTTCATTTTTGCTTATCTCAGTTTCACATTGCTGACTTTGGCCTGGTTGATTATATTGCTAAAAACAGGGAAAATATGACACAACATCTAATGGGGGAGTAACACAATACATATAAACAAAAGTTAAAAAACAAAAGACAAAAAAGACAAAAGTTTTCTTTCTCAAGGGATAAAATAAGAGACCAGCTCTATTGCGTCACAAATATCCATATGTAATCACTGAATCACTAAATAAAGGAATTCAAATTAATTGAGAATACAATTTTGCCTACTGTTGTAATTATTTGAATATTTTATTGACTTTTGGTAAGATTTTAAGCTTTAGTATACTTTATAAAGATATGAATATTTCCCGTGCCGACCTACACGTTTTTTTCGTTCTTGTATATATAGAAATACACAACCTCTGCAAAACGGGCCCATTTTAGTCAAAACTTTGACTTCTCTAGTGGCAAATATATGAGAAAAACATTGCTAACTCTTCTTGAATTACCTGTAAAGGCATATGTATTTCCTTTTTACCTTCGTATGATGTGTTTAAATCCCAAATATCAAGAAAATAAACCCCCGAATTCCGAAATATTTCCATCATCTGCTTTTGCATGGATAGAAATAAAAAGTCACTGTTAGCCATGAACTGCAAAGCAGAGTCATGTTCTCTTCCATGCGGTCCTTTTATAACTACTCTTACATCTGGACATCGTTGTCGCAGACGTTGTATAGATGACCTTATGCGACGAAGACGTTCTGCATAAGCTTCCATCCACCAACCAGCAAAATGTGCCCAAGGACTCACCACAATGACAAAGTTACAGTGTTCTTGGGGTAAATTATCAATGATATCAACTTCATATTTCACCATGTCGATCGGTGTGACAACAGTTCGGGCCATGAATTGAGTATGCATGTGGAAAGTTATATTAAAATTATGTTTTTTAGAAAGGTAATGGATATAATATCTGTTTCTCAAGTTAGCTTTCATGGTTACATTGTACGTATTTAATATTGCTTTCACCCATTGACGAGTCGTGGAATCACCCAAAAATAGAGCTGTTTGTTTTGCATACATTGCGCCTTATACTTCTTCCAATGCTCCCAACTTTCTGTCTTACAAACGGTAGATGTCCACCTGCTGTTCCACCAAAAGCCGGTAGTCCCTCTTGTGTCAAACGTTGCCGATGGCATACATAGTTGTAGCGACTGTGTAATACACGGTTGATGATAGATGGTCTGATTTTCTAGACCTTTCGCTCCAGCACCTAAAAAGGAACATTGTGAAAAATATTTATATTTGTCATAATATTTATCAATGGCGAGATTTCTGAGTGGGTTTTGAGTTGAAGTTGGAGTTTTCTGAAGTTCATCATGACAGATGTAGAGCAGCTAAATTATGGGATAAAAATGAGCATGCAACGACATGAGGCATGCAGATCATACTATCTTTTTGTTGTTGTATATGAAAAGTTCCAGATGAATGAAGTCAGGTACCGCGTGAGCAAACTCAAAAATAGCGCAAATAGCGCCAGCGTGCACAGAAGAAACTTAACGCGTATGACGAGCGATGTCACCAGGTGTGAACACTGTACCGGCGTCAGCTAAATTCGAGGGCATAGGCATGGAAAATTCCAATCTGTGTGTTTATAAATGTAAGGACACAGTATGCAAGAAATGTTATGAATGTTAACCAGCCGAATGTAAGATAATAACACATGACCCAAACCTGTTGAGAAAGCATAACTGACTCCTTGTGGCAGAGTAATGTCCCATCAGTGAAATTGAATTAGTAGCACGGTTTTTTTTTTTTTTTTTTGCCCGACTAAAGAATATAATGTGGTCGAGCCACGTCTTTTAAGATCCGTCAAGATCAGGATCTATCCTACCAATTGCAACATATGGAGCAAAGTCCTACCATTCCAAAATTACTACTTCAAAGTTGAAATGAGTTGCCTTTGCTTCATAGTGTATGTACCGTGCAATCACTTTTAGGTAAGAAGTGGAATACGCTTTATCTCACCACAAAATTCAGCAATACTGTGACTAAATGCTGACCATGTCATAATAATACCAAAAGAATTATGGTATACACTTCCAAGCCGTGCTTCTACTATCTGAAGCAGAGCAGCTAGCAAACATTAGATTAGAACGGATAGAGTGGTTGCTAATACTAGGAATGCTAGAAAACTTCAAGGTCAACGCTAATAAGTCAGGAGAGTACCAATAAGGAATACAAATTGTTGTAACTTTCTCTTCTCAACTAGGGTGTTGTTGACGGTTATTCTTTTTGGGTGATGTGTTATTATATAATAATGCGATTGGTCACGTTTAATGAAGTACGTGTTATTTTGGGGGTGGTGGGGAACAAGCGGCCACAATTATATTTTAGATTTTTGTCTCGTTTGGCCCCTTTCTTGGCGACACCAATGAGGTAAGGTGCGCCATAATGAATGGAATATATTAACAAATACAGGAAGTTTGGTAACCTACCCTTCGAAAAGCCACGTGTGATAATTTTTCTTCTTTATCAACTGTTCTTCTTGTGTTGGTCGAATGCTTGTCCCGGTATAATTAGAAATAGAATAACACGGCATGTTCGGTACTGGTTTGTTGCATACCATCGAAGCTATATTACCTAGTGCCTGGCGATTAGGATACGCGCATTTATTTACAACAGATTCATGTGACCAATTATAAGCCATATAACAGAGTGCGTATGTTTTTCTTTGTCCATCAATCGAGAAAGTTGCGTTCCAAAATATTTGTGAATTCTCCGAATCGTTGCGTAATTCTTGTAAAAACTCGACAGCTTTACTTGAATGAACCAGAGTGACGTTAAGCTTCAACATTTGGTTGCAGTTTAAAAACAATTGCGCTGTATAGGATCCATCGTGATGATCAAATACCTTAGGAGAAGTGCGAATACTTAGGTTTTGTGCAGTTGAAGTTGCAACAATATTCCAGAAATCACCGCCATTTGTTTGCGCCCTGTTAAGACAATCCATTGCCTGTATTCTTATGGTGAGAGCTTTCCCAATTATGGGTTTGCTCGTTAGCCAATAATATGAATATTTAGCCGATGTTACACATCTCTCATCATCCACAGGAGAAAAAGGTCTTTGTCTATTTTGCGTTCGATTAACATTTTTATCCTGGAAACGCTCTGCATCTACATTTCCTTTTCTTTCGCCACTTTCTTTCTTTTTTGAAGGTAGGGTTTGTAGTTCAGAGTTTATGGAAGGCTTGTCGGTTTGTTGCAGATTAATTCGAGTTCCTATTAAATTCTGAAACAGATGTAAACGTAACAAAATTGTTAATAGCAAATCCTTTTTCTAAATAAAAAAGCAATTGCCTTGATTCGCTTGATTTTTAGCAGCAGGGTCCATTTAAAAATTTGACCAGTGGACTGTTATTTCACTTCAACCGCTCTCGACGGCACTGTTTACGTGTTGAAGGTTGCAGTCTACATACCGTCGGCCGTATCACATACTGACGTATTTTACAAAATACGCATTTCGAGAAAATCGAACTTGAAAATCTAGCGATTTTCATTTGCTACATAATCTTGATTAAAATATTATTGTCGATTAAAACCAGGTTAACAGTATTGTAAATATACCATATTTTCAATATAATTCACTTATCACTATCAGAGTATAACTTATTCTGCAAAAAATCAGTAATAAATAAAATACGTCACTATGTGAAAAGGACTAATGTCAATTTCGCCATTCAAATGACAAATACGTCGTGCAAATACGTTAGTATGTGATACAGTTGCGCAAATACGTCAGTATGTGAAAAGGGCAACACAGCAGTGCAATGACAGAGTCGCGCAAATACGTAGGGCAAACACGGCAGTATGTGAAACGGCAAATTCTTCAAATTGCAGATACGATATACTGGGCTTGCGCAGTATAGGTGATCAACAAATACGTCGTTATGTGATGCAGACATTTCAGGGTTCTGTAAATACATAATTAAATTTATTAATATCTTACTAATTAAGCAACTTTGAGACATGGTTTTTGGTGAATATATAGAGTAGAACATAACAAACTAATATACCAATTTTCTCAAAAATGTTAAAAATGTCGAATACGTCAGTATGTGATACGGCCGATGATACATCAGTGAACATGAAAAGAAAAGCTAGGTTGATCCCCGTGTCAAAAATTACTAGTTCCTACTTTTAATTTCTAATACCATATTTTGTCTGACTTTTCAGAACTGTTAATTTGGGAACACTTTAATTTAAAAATACCATCCAAAACCAAAGAGCCCAGTGATATTGCTACTCTAAAACCCTCCTTCGTGTACATGTCAATGGGAACTTCCACGTATCAGGAACCAGCAAAAGCATGCTGCCTAGTAATTTCTAGCTTGTTTAGATGAAGTGTAAACTGTATCATTTTTGGAAAAACATTCTCTACTTTTTTCTGAACTATAACGACAAGGGGAATACACCGGGGAATACGCTTGTTTGTGCTACTAGCACTAGTAAGTAGTAAGTAATTTACATGCCTAAATTCTGTAATAACGGTTTGGTCCAAAAAGATTTTCTTTGTTCTTTCTATGGTATTATTATTTTTGTTTTCACTATCTCTTTCAATAGTCAACAAGCTTCGAGTCCAAAGGGCCTTTTTATTTACACTATGTAAGTGAGAGTAATGAAGAAATACCAGGGGGCATCAAAAGTTTTGAAATCACCCAGAAGTGAAGGAGCTATATCGATAAAATTTTAGCAGTGTATTCACTGATCCTTATGTACATTGTGGCCCAAAATGGTCTCATAAGTATGTTTACGTTCTTTACAGGTGGCGCTAGATGGGCGGTAACCTGCAAAATGGAGAACATTTAGACACGCAGCCTGATTAAGTTCCTGCATTTGAAGGATTCAGAGACCTATAATGCCCAGAAAATCTGCTATGAAATGAAGGCTGTCTACGTTGATGATTGCCCGTCATATAGCACTGTTGCTTATTGAAAATGGAATGTCCAAACTGGCAAAATGTCACTCACAGATGTCCATCACTTTTGGATGATGCGGCCACAGTAAAGAAAATGGGGGATCTTATCATGAAAACGTTATGCGCTTACCATGTAGCACCGCCTGTTACGAAAGTAGACATATTTATAAGACCATTTTTGGACCATAATGTACAATAGGAGACAGAGACAATTTTTTCATCGATATAGCGCCTTCACTTCTAGCTGATTTCAAAAACTTTTTGATACCCCTCGTACGTACGTATATAAATATCACTTTAAATCAACAAGATAATGTTGTCTTGGCCATTTCCAATATAATGAAATATGGCTATTAAAATAGTTTTACGTTAATTTCCGTCTTTAGTTCTTAATTTATATGTACTTTCAAAATCTCAAAATTGTCTGCGATCAATCACCCAGCAAACACAAAATATTTTGGACATCATTCGCAATAATATTGTTAGAAAAGGTTGCCAGAAAACGTTTAAATGTCGGGGTATATACAGGTTATAAAACATTTTCATAACATTCAAAAACAGTTTTCGATAACTTACTGCAAATATTCTAACATGCTGTTTTTTTAATGACCCACTCAGTGATCCCAGCGAAAGTGTAAAAAAAATTAAAATTGTTTATAAGTTGCTTAAGGGTAGACGAGGTATTGTTGGTCGAAGCAACCTAAAAATCGATTTTCATTACCTAGATCAATATATTATTAAAAATTAACACATTGATGTTTTGCAAAGTTCATTCTACAAATCGCATACTCTGCAAACTTGCTTAATTTATTGTTGTTAATTAGTTATGTACGTTTTACAAAAGTGTTGTTGTTTCAGCCCTCTTCACAACGTAACTCAAGAACCGCAGCACCTATAAAAGTATATCTGTGATATTTTAATTCTTCTACACGCTCGCTATGAATTGAGCAATGCAATTTTTGCCAAAGCTCACTACCATTCGTAAGATGCTGTGAACTACCAAATCACAACAGTTTAAAATAATTAATAACCTTAAAAGTGAAGGATAAGTTGTTCAAATTCTCATTTTTTTTTTTTAATGAACATTTTGGCAAAACACGAAGAAAACTGCATTATAGACAAAGTTGAAGCCCCATTCAAATACACGTAGCTAATTTATATATAATAAATCATATAAATTACAGATTCGTGTAAAATGCCTTATTTTTCTTAATTACGTGGCTTTCAGCTGAACCACTAGCAGGCTATATTGGTACATCTATGACAATGACAAAGGTACTAAAATCTGAATAGTGGTGATTTTTACGATCGTCCGGTTGAGCAAATCACTGAATGGGCCTTTAAGGGTTGTGTAAAGCTATATCAGGTTGGTAGGGGTAAAAGTAAGATTATTGCCATTTTGACCAAAACACGTACGCATTTATGATTTGCCAAACAGAAACTAACAGAATAACACCTAAAAGTATCATTTTTGGATCATTTTGCATAAATACGACTTTCCACGATTTACAAAATGTTTGTACCGGGTATGCCTGTTGTCAAGTCGATGACAGACACGCGTACCAACCTTGAATAAGTATACTGAATTGTGATGTAACATTCCGTACAGAGGGTATTCAATACGGCGTGACAGAGCCATTATCATTCAAATAAAAGTCTGGCCTCCATAAGGGACGCACCATTAGATACCAAGGGGGGGGGGGGGGCTGGGTAGTTTTTTGAAAAAAAAAATTTGTCGTGCCATCTGAGCAACAAAAAAAAAATTTGCTCCACCTCAGACTAAAAAAAAAAAAAAAAATTTGCTCCACCTCGGAAAAAAAAAAGATTTGATGTCAAGGGTGACAAAAAAATTGTCACAGTTAGTGAAGAAAAATTAACCTCGTATAGCTTTTATATTGCAAAAATTTTTGCGCTTCGCGCGAAATTGCTCCTTTTTTCAACTAGAATATTTACTTTAGCTTCGAACTGGTACGTATTTTATGCCCATTTGTTTGTGAAAAGTTATTATGTGAGCCGGGTTGGTGAGTGAAAACACTTGATTCACTCTACTTCACAGATTTTCACCAAATTCCACCCCAATGTCAAAATTATTATAGAAATCTGTGCCACATGCCAGGTCCACATGACTGATTGAGAGCATAGGCGTAGATCCTAGGGGGATAAATCCCAATGTTGACGCCTGTATGTGGATTTCTGACGAAATTAACCAAACAAAACCCAATTTTTGCGCGCTTCGCGTGCATTTATTCCACATTAATGTACCGTATTTCACCAGTTTAGCTTCAATATGCCAAAAAATTTCACGCCAAAAGAGGTTCATTATACTTCAAGAAAATGTTTGCACCTAAAAATAATGATGTTTTTTGTGGCACTCGAAATTTAGGTGCTACAAAACGTAAAAATGATTAAAAATATGGACAAAAGTTTCCAACTCGACAAACAAATTGTTCAAAATTATAGGACTTTACGATTGCCAAAAAAAAAAAAATTGTCTCTCCAAGGTGTTGAAAAAAAAAATTTTGCTTCATCCAGGGGCTAAAAAAAAAAAAAAAAAATTTGCTTCACCGAGGTGCTAAAAAAAATTGTCACGACCCCAACTACCAAGCCCCCCCCCCCCTTGATATCTAATGGTGCGTCCCTAAGGTAACAATAAAACAGGTAATAGGTATGGCTGGTCGTGAAATCGATCTTGAAACCTGTCTCGCTGTCATCTTAAGCTACAGGGTGTCACTTGCATTTATTATGGAGTGCAGAATTAACCATCCATTTGTTGCCGAAATGAGTAACATGTAATTGTGGACATAGCTAGTTCTTGCTCTGAGCCCTCGTAATATTGAAAACACATGAAAAGGTCACTTAATCCAATATCAAGAATTATTCAGTGTTTCAAGCTCTACATCTGTGCCTAATTTGGTGTATCTCCTATGACCACTGTATGATGTCTACACATAATTGCAAAGTAGGCCTATGCGATAGTGATAAAGCAGCAATGTCTTGTGCTTATGAAGCCTTTGCGCTGTAAGTTACACACATGCAATTTTTACACGTGCAAAACATCCAGTTTTAAGAATATCAATATCACGCCAAAACGAATGAAGTTTTTGCAATGAAAGTAACGCAATAAGTAGGTGACATTTATGCCATTGTATTTCACGTACCGTACTCAAATTAAATACAATGTTGATTAATGTTTTCAAACACGGTATATCATTCTGGAACACCCTGTATCTTAGAACCGTCCTTCAACACAGGTGACAGTATACTTGTTATATTGTTCCGGTCCATTTACGACATAGCCTTCCTGATTTTAATACACGATGATACAATAAAACATGAGCTCGGTTTGAATTGTTGTGGAATCAAACTAGAGACCTGTTTCTTTGTCACATTAATAGACCTGATAAATCAAGCAGAACGATTTCATGAGAAATCCTTTCACAGAATTGACCGTGTTTCCAGCGCTGCAGTGTTGGTATTAACTTTGGGCTTCTTATGAATTGATTGTCAATACATTACAGGTATATGGTCGAATCCAACGAAAAGTGTACACGGCATGTTCAGGCCCATAACTTAAAAGTATTAATCAATTGGCATTCGTTTTTGTATTGTGTTTATTCGCCTTGATCATACGCTTCGCGCCATATATAATAAGACCCCTTCTGTGAATAACTTAGACACAGAGACCCCAAAACATGCTATTTTTACCCATTTTTTCAAAATATTTCTTACAGTATTTTTAAAACATCTAAATCAGTTATGAAAAGAAGTCATTGGATTGAATCTAAATTGATTTCCTGAAAGGTGTGTATTTAAAGGTTGCCTGTTCAATTTTTCACATATTTGTACATAATTATGAATTTTTTGTGATAATTTTTTCAGTGGTATTTTTTACATTACCTACGAATACAATTTTTCATAGCACTAGATATATCTTTAAAAATGGAAATCACTAATAAATGCGCAATTGATACAAGCTTTGATATGTCCAATACTGAAATGCATTGCATTCGGACATCTTTATTATTGTGTTTAGCTGCCAGAAATTCTAAATGGCACAAAGGTAGGTTTGGTATAAAATATGCATTACCTCCGAATACATGTTAAAAGCTGTGCCATTTCCACAAAGTGGGAGAATAGTAAACAATAGTTAAGCAATAGGTGCAGGGTAATACACTCTTTATTTCTACCAAGTTTCAATAACCTGCGTTTAAATATTTCTGAGATGACAACAATAAAAGCAAGTATTCGTAGGTAAATTTCGGTAACCGAATGTTACCTACGAATACACTTTGACATCATGACAGTATTGTGAAACACCGCCATTCATGCCAATGCCCATATTGGTACATAACGAAGGCCTGTATGTTTGCTATCAAATCATATGTCAATGAAAGTTGCGAATTCACATACATGCCCACCATGCAAAACTGAATACGGCTTAATTGGTGAAAAATATGTACTGAAATAGACGACGGCCTGCTCATTTGAAAGAAAAATCAGATTCAAAGAAGATTAGAAGGGGATAAATACTTGGATTTGTCAACTGTCATGTGTGCTTCATTTTAAATGTTTACCGACCTTCTGGTTTCTGAGTAATTTGTGTCCAAATTGATTTATTGGAAGGTAACTTTTGACGTTTTCGCTAAGGTTACCTACGAATACCATGGAAAAAACGACTGTTATCATTGTCTCATGATCTAGATAACACATTGATGGACCCTGGTATAAAGCTAATTGTAGTTGCCCTCAAACGAAAGGCCACAAGACGTAACTGACTCCAAGATGGACTTCACAAGTCTGCAATAACGGTTTTAAGCGATTTGTGTGCAATTAAGCAAATTAAAGTCGCTTTAGTGCCTTTGTTTCTTACTTCAATCCTCTTTCAACCGCTGTGAACCGACATTATTAATACATGATAGGGTCTAAAGTATCAATAAACGCACATAAAGAAAATAATACATTCAAAGTGCTTTATAAAATGAAGTTTTGATTGCGATATCCACCAAAAGTCTAATTCTTACCTACAAATACTGAAATGTTACTTACGAATACAGCATAATACATGACATGTGTAATGAAGTGGCCCTACCAATGGAAATTAATTGTCAAAAACTTCAAGCGGTACCCCAGGACACTATTATTACCGATATACGGATTCATTCAACAATTATTTATTATGTAAAATTGCTGATTAACTACTTGTATATCAAAATGAAGTGGCCAAAATCTTGCTAAAAGCATCAAAAAATTTTTGATCTAAGGTAATAGCATTTATTCATTTGGACGTACCATCTGAAAGAGATCTAAAACTACCATTTTATTAATTCATTACCATAATAGCAAAATTTAAACCTATAAACTCAATATAGATATTGTTAAATCGCTCATTTTACCTACGAATACCCGGGTTTCTTCACCTTTTCATTGTATAAAGCGTTAGGTGTATGCGTATAATTCCTAATATTCTTGAAAACATATATCATACTCGTTCTTATACAATGTGTAAATTGATTCATACTCATTTGATAAATAAAATACAGAAACTGACCTAAACTTCATTTTCAAAAATAAACTAGCATAAATTGACTAAGATCATATTGATCGCGTTATAAAAATAAAAACAAATATTTTCTGGTTGAGCTAGCATTTTCCTGACACCCTGTGGTCTACATTACACGAAAAAAGCGTTAATGGGAATATTCCATTTGTTTTAGGTTGATTAGTATTGCGATAGTGAAAGCATCCTAGTGGTATTCGTAGGTAACATTGGGTTTTCATATCACATTTACTATCACACGTCCTGGATTTATTTTTCAAGATTAGTAATGGCACTTTTGGTTCTTATAAGGCCAATATGTCATCAATCAATGGGCAAAAGAAAAACAATTGTGGAGACATCTTTATTTCGGAATTTTATTTTTGGCCCGTGGACACTTTTGGTTGGATTCGACCATATACATTAAAACTCAAACGGGAGAAAGAATCGCGCATACGCACGTTAGAACATTTTAAACATTGTTTTAAAATTGTATATTACAATTTATTTACATTAACATTGTACCCTAAATAACATGGACATTTTGGGTGATATATTGATGTAGTTACGGGCCATATTTAGTGCCGATTTGTCCCAATTTGCTTTTGACTTGCCTGGCAACACATGGCTTGTCGTGTGAAGAAGCTTGAAGACAAAGTTGGAGACCCATAAGGAATTATATTTGTTCTCAAACGGAATCATGATAAAAATCGTAAGTAAAAGTAATTAAATAACATAGCGCTATTAGCTCGCCTATGAACCTTGGTATTCGTTAGTTAACCGGATAAATAACTTTAGCAAAACTGACAAATTTGTACCAAAATTGGCGTTAACTCGTTACTGTCGAAAATGCACAAAATATGGCTTCCGTGAATCTAAACAAATTGATATTTAAAATTGGTTAATTGTATTACCATAAATCGAACATGGACATGCAGGATGGTATCTCTAGAAGTCTTTTGCCTAAAAAATTGGAATTTTGTTGAATTTAAAGTAACAAAATAACATGCGCCAGACAGTGGTCGACGAGAGTGTAAAATCAGGTAGTATTTTGTGTATTGACGAGCTTCGAACATGCCTTCGTTGCATTCCGAAGTCGCAAATATCTATCATAATTCTTATTTCAAGGTCCTGTAAATACCTCAGCAAAAAAATAGGGTCATCGTCCAACACGGACTGCTCGAAAAGAGTTCACCTATAAAAAAAACTGCGTGGGCTGTTATGTGTCGTTATATGTACAGGCATATTTGAAGAATTTCCTATCAACTAATAATATTAAGATTGCTAAAATATTAATCTAAAGACTTCAATCTTAAATGTGCACCATAAATTTTGCACCTGAGATAGATATTGCTAGGCAAAATTTCACAGCAAACATGGCAGTTTTCTCCCATTTCGGAGATATTTGAGACAATACAGCTCTACCCCTTAAGTGTTGACAAAATAGTTGGCAAAAACAGCTTTGCCAAAAATATTTTACAATAACATTTTGAAAACCTTTATAAATGTTGTTGTAGTGTGTTTTCATACAAAACGTTTTAAAACGTTTTCATGACCTTTATAAAAACTATAACCCGACAAATAATGTTATTAAAATCCCAAAATATATCCTGTTTAAAATGTTTTTAAAACGTTTTGTGTTTACTGGGCAATTTGTATTATACATGTTATTGCTGCCCAAGCTACGTTACCGATACTTATTAGTATGTATTAATGACTACTGCGTTAATGCATTATGATTTAGAATTGAGATATGTAACATACGTGTGTAATTCCTCCGTACAGTTGTGGTTGTTTTATACTCGTTATCCACATATCATCAATACCCAGATTATAAATAATTATAACAGGTACAGCAAGAATAAAGAAAACCTTCATACAAGTAAGTTCCACAAACGTTCTTCATTTTAAAGCGTGGTTGTAGCGGCTGTCAATTTGCTCAGTGCCATGAGATGAACTTGATAGTGTGATATATACTCTGTACAATCTAGTCACGATTATCGCACTTTCAGTTTCCCACGCGTTTGAACGGGAATTGGATTGCGTACTTTTTCGATGTCTAGTGAGCAAATTTTTTCAATTTTTTTTTGAAAATGATGTCAAATTTTCTATTTTGTATTGTTTGGTAATAATGTCTTTTGCCAATAGTATGTTTAAAGTTGTAATTTTGTGTTTTTGATCGCAAAGATCGGATATTTTCGTTCCCGATTCGAATTCTGAACCCTTCGCAAGGGTGCCGATTTCGGCAGAACTTTGACGATAATTTTGCTTTTTGGACACTAAAATGCTTTCGATCCTTAATTTTGTTTCAACCGAGTCTTAAATTAGCAAGCACAATACGGTTGGTACCACTTTTATATACATTGATGAAATTTTAAAGATTTTTTTTTTTTTTTCTAACCGGCGCAAATCGTTAAGTGTGTATTTCCCATTGACATCTAAAATGGCGTAAGCCAGTCCTCAATATACATAGGTACGGCGTATATAGGACTGGCAAGCGAGTCTAGTACAATCCCTTAGCACGCAATATGGGTAGCTCCCTTGTAATCATGGGATAGCTTGTTTGCATGGAATTTCTGGACATCCCCTTGGCTGCAATAAATCTGTCAGGACTATAAATGGAGGGATTAATAAATCCCCTGATAACGGAATGTACTAATTTGATGAATCTTAAAAAAAAATGCAAAGTAAATGGTAATGTTTTTAATGTAAAGATGATTTTGGGGCAGATTTTATCCAATTGTTGTATTGTGCTGTTTAATGTGATTACAGCTAAGTGCCTTCAAAGAAAGTTATATCTTTTGCGTAGTCAATGCGTTAATCCAGCTAGAATGAGGCAGATTTGGTGTACGCCAAAGTACGCATCTATTTCTTGATGGAAGTGAGTGAATGGTGAAAGCAGCATCGTCTTGGAAGTAGTCATATGTGCAAGGATTTCGTACGCAAAGGATTATGCGGTTGTCGCCATAAGGTTAGGTAATACTTCAGAGAAGCTGATCAGCAACAAGAACTTTTGGTTGAGTATCCGCTATACAGATTGTAGTAATTAAGATCCTAAAGAAGTGATTGTTACCCTATTATAGGTTTAATAACAATTCCTTTAAAAAGGAATAGGGCGAGCAAATGAGGAACTGTCAAGATAAAGGTGTAGTTATGATAATGATAATACAGTGTTACTTCAAATTTTTATTGAAAGCATTGAACTAGGACGGTTGGTGTTGGAAGTTTATTATTAGTATACAATTGCTGGCCGGGTGATGTACGTCCTTGATTGAGAAGTTTATCTGATTTATTTGTGGTATTATCAATGGACCCAATACACACATAATTATGTACAGGTAACACATTCTGTCCATACGGGTCGTATGGGCACGGTGAATGCCGTGCTGGGATGGATATTCTGTATTACTGCATATGTATGGGCACGGTATACGGTCCTTACATTAAGGTTACTCAGGGTTTTAACATTAAGATTAATTTTTTTAGAGACGTTTATTCATTGTTTTTGGTTTATATTGGGCCCAGTATCAACAAAAAACATCAAGGCCGCCGGGCCGAGGCCTGTGACTCCCATACAACGACTAAACACTCCAAGTGAGACCCCAACAAAAGGGTCAGAAAGCAAGCATAACCCTAGAGTGACGGGCTGTCGATAGCGAAGATGGGATTATGTTATCGATAGTCCGTCACCCATACTTAGACTTATACCGTCACCTATTTCAAACTTTTAACATGTTTTACTTTTTAACCCATAATTTCCCTCATTCTTCAGGCCCTGCCATCTATCGGGGGCTAATTTTTAGTTTAGGCTTGTTTGTATTATTTTTGGAGCAACATTACTTCTTTGTAAGCCTGCGTCGCAACCTTGAACAATATTGTATTTGAGCAATATTGTCTTTTAGGGGTGTTGCAATAATTATGTGTACCCCGGGGGGGTGAATTCTCAAAATGGTCTGCCAAAAATCGCTTGCCCCCCCCCCCCTTTGGCCGGGCCATAAAATCTTTGCCCCCCCCCTTTTGACGTGCCAAAAAATCTTTGCCCCCCCCCCCTTACACAGGCAAGATTTTTGGGAACCCGAATTTAAAACCTTAAATTGTCTTAACATATAATGCGAGCGCAGCGAGCAGGAAATTTTGCATATTTGAACGTGTTCGTAACGTTTTCCTACGCCTTTTAGGGCGTAATATAGAAACGGTGCCCAAAATATCTGTGCCAAAATTGCTTGCCCCCCCTTTCGACCTGCCAAAATCGCTTGACGCCCCCTTTCGACCTGCCAAAAATGCTTGCCCCCCCTTTTGGCCTGCCAAAAATCTTTGCCCCCTATAATTCACCCCCGGGGTACACATAATTATTGCACCACCCCTTAGCTATCGCCCCGTAGCCACCCCAGTCAGCCCCATACCTCATTTCGATTTTTAACATATCAATATTCTGTTTTTGTTATTCTATGATGTCGCATATTACCTCAAATATTTATTCACTACGTTGAAAAGTACGTACTAAAGTAAATTTTGACCAACATAGGGCGCTATCACTGTACTAAAGTACATGGTATTTTGACAACGGGGTACACCGTGCCCATACGTATGCTGTAATACAGAATATCCATCCCAGCACGGCATGTACCGTGTCCATCCCAGCAAACACAAAAACGTTTTAAAAACGTTTTAAATAAGATATATTTTGGCTTTTGGTTTAGGTAAAAACGTTGTAATAACATTGTTAAAATGTCGGGTTATATAAAGATCATGATAACGTTTTAAAACGTTTTGTATGAAAACACACTACAACAATATTTTTAAATGTTTTCAAAAAATGTTATTGTAAACTATTTTTGGAAACATTTTTGCCAAATATTGTTTCAGTACTTAAATAACATTATGTTAAAATATTTGAACCCATCAAACACAAAAATGTTCTTAAAATGTTGTTTTCAAAACCTTTTAATAACATTTAAATGTCGGCTAAAAAAAGGTCATGAAAAAGTTTTAAAAACGTTATTGAAAATATTTTGGGCAAACATTTTTCGCAAAATATTTTTTCAACCCCAAAATAACATTCTGTTTAGAATGTTTTTTATTCAGTTTTCAAGAATGTTTTTGGAATGTTATTAAAACAATATATAACCCGATATTTAAGCGTTTTCTGTATAACATTTTTGTTTTCTGAGCATTAGATTATCAATATATGTTTTTTAAGGTTATGAAAACGTTTTGTACTCTTAATATACCCTTTATATAACCCGACATTTGACAACCTTTTATAACCTTTTGCGAATGATGTCGAAAACGGTTTGTGTTTGCTGGGATACGACCCGTATGAACACAATGTGTTACGTGTACATATGTGTGTATCGGGTGAGCATCAATCACGGAAGGGCTACATTCTGGGATGGGGGAGGCACAATATCAAATTCACCCACCCCCAACCCCACCCCACGTCTCGGCAAATACATTCCTGGTCTAAGTAGGCTTGCTGTAAAAATAAAGGCAATATTTAATATTATACCTTGATTTTTGGCTAAAATAGTATGACATTGACAATTTTCTCGGCGGGCACTTCATCCTATATACACGTTTAGATTAACCTTGATTGGGAACTAAGATAGTTTAACAAGCAATACGCGCAGTTGTCCCCATTGACTGGTAAAAAGCTTTGCCTACCCTGCTGATGTCTTACCCTGGTATATCCTTCTTAAAGTTCTCATTATACGCGCTTCCGACACGAAATGAACCGAATGTGTATCATCTTTCACTTGAAAGTAAAAATTTCTCGCGCTGCGCGCGCATTTATGCCAGCTAAATCAGGCAAGAATAATGGTCACTGGAGAAAAAGTCCAGGCACGCCACTAGAAATGATGAACTGCAAACGGCTTCAATTGGGCCTTATATTGATCATTTGCTCTTTCAACAATTTGGCTGCAGCAGTTTTAAAAGATGGGTCCAAAGTCAAAATTTAAAAAAAAATCGTTTCTTATATCCAGTTTTTTAATGGAAAATAAAATACTGAGGAATATTTTATGTCGCCCAAAACATTTTGGGTCTAAGACACGGTTGTTTGATGGGATCATTTATTAGTTTTTCAAATAAAACCTCATGTACAACCAAATTTTAGGCTTAACCAGCTAAAAGTGATATCATGCTAATGTATACAGATTCTTTTGAGACATTTCCAACTTTAATTTCCCCTCTTTTACAACATTATTCACTTTTATAGTATATTTTTTAAAGCTTTTCGGATATAAAATGTAACTATTAATGACAACATTGGTGGCGCTATTTAGTTTTTGGAAATTACTCTTAAAGCTTTTAATACAAATAATTCCTTTTATTGTTTGATGAAATATGTTGATAAAATTCCCTTGTTGCTTGTTTCACCTATTCGGGCTGTTTTAATGGCAATATTAATCCCCTAATCCTTGCAAATAAAGAAATATGATTTATGATAAATATCGCCATCTATAGTTTGCATTTTAGTTAATAATGAAGCCAATTCTATACATCAAACAACCGTGAAGAAATGTGTTTTTTAGGGGGGGGGGATTTTCTCCAAAACCGAGTGTTTGTACCAAAATATAACGTTACAAATGAATTTGTAAAGTGTATGCCATTCTAAATATGTATTATTTTATTTACATTAGACCAACAATTTGGCAGTTGTAAGCCCAAAAGTTTTCACAGTTTCATAATTAAGAAAAAAAAACACCAAATTCTACCCAAACTAAGTACAATTTGTCATACTTCGGTAAACATTACATAGTTTTGAGGTAAATTTTACTTAATTATTAAGAGGTTCCTTACGAACGTAAGTTAGTTGTAAAATTTCCTTACAAACGTAAGTTAGTCGTAACATACCTGCGAAGTTTTTTCATACAACGTGCTTCTGCTTCTATACTCCCCAACGCTGCGAGTGACACCAGACTTTATCTTTGTATTCCAAATATCTTCAATACCCAGGTTATAAATAACAACGGGTACAGCAAGAATAAAGAAAACTTTCATGCAATAAAGTAGCCGAACGTTCTTCATTTTGTCGCGTCAGATCGGATACCCTGCGTCAGATCTGAACTCAAAGACAAACCGGGGATGTGCTCCCACATCCATTGACATTGGATATACATTGTATAACATAAACAAACATTCATTCAAGCTTTTCTAGTTCTTATTCTTATTTTTCCATATTTACTTAAATTTTTCATTCCCTATTTACTCACTAATTGTTCATTTGATTTGTCAGATCTGAACTGATTGGATTGGAAGCAGTAAAGACATACCATACCAGGGATGTGCTCTCACATCCCTTGACAGTGGATGTACATTGTAATAATAACATAAACAAACATTCATTCAAGCTTTTCTAGTTCTTATTCTTATTTTTCCATATTTACTTAAATTTTTCATTCCCTATTTACTCACTAATTGTTCATTTGATTTGTCAGATCTGAACTGAGGTGATTGGAAGCAGTAAAGACATACCATACCAGGGATGTGCTCTCACATCCCTTGACAGTGGATGTACATTGTAATAATTATATAAACAAACATCCATTCAAGCTTCTCTAGCTATCTTACTTTTCCATATTTACTTAAATTCCTGCCCATTCCCTATGTACTTACCATCTCACCAATTGTTCACTTGATTTGTTGGGAGTCCTCCTTTTCATTGAAACTTATTTAATTGTCCCCATACAGACCAGTATGCTTTACTATTTAATCTTTAAAGCTTAACTTGAACAATTTGCTGAACCTGGAACCATCAGGACCATCTAGTACTGTCCCACAGTCTCGGTTCGGTTCGGTCTACGGGTAATAATTTGATAACTTATTTTTTTACTAAAGACCCAGCACCAATAATATCAAAAAACTTCCACATCAAAGAATGGACATAAAAGAGTTATTTCAATCCAAAGTTTGAATCAAAATCCCATGTAAATGTATAGGGAATTTCTACAATGTGAAAGACGCTGTTTTATTTATGTTTTTTTTACATTATTTTGACTTACTTTTAGATCGCCAAATAGGTTTAATTTGTAGGTTGAATAGCTACTTTCGATTAGTGAAATCGTTCCAGGTGAGTGAAAAATAGTGTAGAGTTGAAGTTAAAACTTTAATTCATGATGAAATATATTTTTGTTCCAAACGTCAAGCTTGGAATATACTTTTGTATGTGATCATGAAGTTAAAAAAATCAGCTTGCGAAATCACGTTTGTTGAAAACATGAAGTGCAAATTTGCTTGTTTTTACTAGAGCTAGCAGTGTATGATACTTCCAGGAAGAGTATAGCAGGAAGGAAGGGTTAGAGAGGAGGAGAGAGGGGGGCATTGGAAGTGGATATGGATGTGCAGTGGCAGTGGCAGTAGCCAAGGGGGAGGGACAGCTCACCTATGGGACTTTTTGTCCACCTGCTTGACTCTCCCCTTCTGGAATGCTGGCCGGCGTGATATTTTGCCAACTTCTGTCAATAATGTTTCCGTTGAAAGTCGCCTCCCCCGTGTCTTCCTGCGCAGGAGTTGAGTGGGGTATTATAGGACGGTGTCAAGCTTGAGAGAGTAATGATAGATCGAGAGGAGAGGGAGGGGGGAGAATATGGAGACGGGCGGGGAAGAGAGGAGAAACACGAGAGAGAGAGATAGAGAAGGAGGGGAAAGAAAGAATTGTTGTTTCATTACCATTATTTTGTTGTTGTAAAATGGAAATATGAAATTGACAAAGCTAACATTAACTTTAATAAATGAGCCTTTATTAAATAATATAGGCTTATAACTATCGTATATTAGGCCTAATTGAAACGTATAGCTAGTTTCAAAATAATATGATAAGGAGATTAGCGCTGGGTCCGGGCATAATCCTTGTTGAGAAGTAAAACGAGTTCATTTATGTTTATTCAAACGAAGCGCCTAAGGTAGTCTTTTTTCTTGAAGTGTGAATGATAACCCACTTGACGAAACAAAAGGGAGACATTTTGATGTAGTCGCTTACAAGCTCTTACACATGTCCTTCTTTTGTTTGCCCATTGATACTCATGTCCAGAGTTAAAGCGACAAGACGCTGTTGGTGAAGTAACTAGTCAGACGTTCGCGTTGAAGTAAATTTTAGCAAGAAATCCAATCGACATTGTTAAAGTTGCTGTTGTAGTTGAAGTGAAATTTCAAACTTCATTTCGCAAACTCTTTATTATGTGCTGCACCACTTCAAGACAGTTAAAAATGTCATGTGACAATCTCAGCCGTTTACGTGCAGCAAGAATGTTCAAAAAGCATTGATCCTTTTTTGTTGCATATATAGACCAAGACAAGGGTGATATGTTTGTTTATAGTTGGGGGGGGGGCTAAATTGATAGTTTAAGGCGAGTGGGATGGTAGGAGCTATATTTGTCCAGTTTTAGCCATTTACCTTAAACATTTATTTTAATACTTGATTTTATAGGAAATTATTAATGTAACCTGATAATCGCATTTATATGACCTTTTGGACGTGTTAAAAATTTGAATGTCAGCCCACTCTGTGTAAGGTAGATTTGGAACCACTGCTATTTCTTAACCTCGTTGGCATTGAAATGAAATGGAGCTCCCTAAGTGTTATTGTCCTTGGTCTTGTTTAAGGAGAAGAAACATTATTTGTTGTTATTTTTATTTTCCCTTTATTTTAAAGATGTTTATTCTCTATCAAAACCATATAAATTTGTAGGCGTGTTTTTCAAGTGTCGAAATGAAATGCGCGCAAATTGAAGTGGAGTGAATTTATAAATATACAGTAAGTTGGACATATTGGGATTAAAAAAAACTGGAGTTGGAATTGAGTGCGGTATGAATGACTTAAAGGAATGTTAGAAAGTTTGTTTGAACAGAAAAAAAAGAAATAAAAATAACGCAAAAATCAACCTTAGTTAGTTTCAGAGCTGGTGCATTTATCGTGCATTGTGTGCTCCCATTCAAAATACATGGTACTTCGTGGACAAATAATGAAATTGGGTATCGCAGCAAAAGGACTCATAAAAATTAAACGGTAGAAGCGAGTCACTTCATTTTTTCACAGAAGGTGACTTCTGAGTGTGGCATTTATAAAAAATTTCAATAATGGGAAAGTTCAACTTGGTTCTTACATAAATATCGATTCTTTGCTCTATTGCACTTTATTTGACTCACCCTGTACATGGAGAAAAATATATTATGTGATTTTGATATAAAATGCACAATTACAGCAAAAAGTATTAAACGAAACTACGCTCATAGCTGTAAAGCTCTCCGAAATCCCAAACTCCTTACGTGGCTTCTATTTAATAAAGCTATTGTTCAAGGAGTCCAGATGCCTAATACTGCAATGACCTCGTGTGATATTATAATTAATAATAATGAAAAATCACAACACAGAGAGATAATATGAGTCAAAGTCAACTCAGTCGGTCAACAGGCTGGTTAAAGGTTATCGAGATAAAGTAATATTCGGATAAAGAACAAAATAATGGTTATCTCCTGTTAATATGCTATTCTAGTTGAAATGCATACATGCCTTTTGGAAGACATGACCTTAATCTTTCACTCGGGTATTGTGAAAGGGTTATACCCGAATAGATGACTCCATTTGAAATCTACACCCCGTGTCCTGGAGGTTAAGGTCTGTCTTCCATAGAGGGTGTATGAATTTCAACTGGAATACCATAATTATAATGATATTGATCAATCACGGTCTACTCACGCCATTGGTTTTTGACATCACAGGCTGCTCATTTATAGGATATAATCAAAGCAAACAGCAAAATCAATGCAATACTATTTTGCATAGTTCTATCTACATAATCAAATGTGTCAGTGATCGTGTTCCAAACGTGAAATATTTTATATCAGACACGTCGAAAGTCACAGTAATGCTTACGATAGATTTAGAAAAATGTTTTTGTATCTGTACTTTGACAGATGTTCTGAAATCGGTAATATTTGATTGATCCTGTTAAGGTAAGTGGAAAGCAGTAAATAAAACTAATTTAGAATTACTAACTTTGTTAGGAATTTTAATTATCAAACAACATTATTGTGTCACAGTCTATACTTTGATCAGCTCTTAATAGGCGGCAAGTGTTAGGCTTTACCACTACGCCGAAAAGTAGACCCACGTTAAGAGCGCTATTAGTTGACCTGTCTGGCCTATATTTGTTGTGTTAAAGAATGTAGACAAAGTACAGGACTTCAATTAATAATTTGTGATGCTTCTGACGAGATGTCACAAGACAATTCTGAAAATAAAATATTTTGATATTAATCCGCGATGTTATAAGGCCCGTTGATTACGAGCTTTGTGTACAGAAATTGTATTTGATCTTCTTTGTGCATATGTGGGTATTAAGGGCCATATTTCAAATATTCGAGGTCGAATATTCGTTCAACAAGTATTCGTTATTCCATCTATTTCAATTCATTGTTATCTTCTAACGAATGTTTGGTGACGGGGAATCAATTATACTTGATGATGTCGAATGTCTGGTGGAAATATATAGGGTCTACAACTTATAAGTTCCCCCTAAATACTTTTTAAAATAAATCGAAAAATATTTGACATAATGCAAATGTGTAAAAAGGTATGCGTAGCTGTATTTGTTTTACACATATGGACCAAATTATAGCGTCACACGTCATTGCGTTCAGTCACAATGGTTCATTATGTAAAAAAGACACCGTTTTAAACAGTGTTAAAAGTTGCATCTGAGTCCATAGGAGTCAGCTCTTAAACAATACAGTAGGCCAGGTCTATTCATGTGCTTGTTAAAGAAAACCTGACTGCTAGGGACTCGGGTGCAACTTTTAAAACGGCTTCTTTTCTTACACAATTAACCATTGTGACTGAACGCAATGACGTGTTACGCTATAAATTAGTCCGCAAGTGTAAAACAAATATGGCTATTAGTCCGGCTGCAAACTATTGTTTTAGTGTTTTTCTTTGCTGATTATTAATCTATAGGTGGTACAAAATGAGATTATGGGGGATGTAGAATTGTCACCCCTGGGCAATTCAAGATTTCCAAGGTCAAAGTTTATACAGGGTCAAAATTCAAAATTGCACAATTTAAAAAAAAAACAATACCAAAATGTTCCTCTGATCAGAAGAATTCAGAAAAAGTATAGTTTGACCCACCTCCGACTTATCGTTTCGGAGTATAAGCCAAAAGGTCAAAGGTTAACTTTGAAGCAGCACAGGGGCTGAAAGTGCTACAATGCTCCAATTTTGATGAAAATGGTCTTAAATTGTTGGCAGTGTTATCTCAATCGAATAAAGAATAGTTATAACCAACTGTATTGAGTCGTTACCTAGGTAAGCATTCAGAGAAGTACCAGTAGGTCAACATATTTTGATGTGTTACCAAGGCAACAAGTCATTCTAGGTAGTTCAAACTATTCATTATTATGACAAGAGGAATAATTTTACATATGTTTGGACAAAATTGGACAAGTTTATAATTTTGACCCCTGTATTAACTACTTTGACCTTGGATATCTCGAATTACCCAGGCGTGACAATTTTACATCCATCGGAATCTCATTTTGCACTACCCACAGAACAATAATCCAGAAACAAAAACACTTTAACTGGCAAAACCAACCTACCTTGGTCTGCCACCGGACTATATCCATATCTTTTTACATTTTTACATTTCGTAAAATATTTTTTGACTTATTCTAAAAAGTATTAGTGGGGAACTTATAATATGTACATTGCATCGAATATTATACGTCGAATAAAATGTATACAACAGACCTTATTGTCTCTCTCTTTCTCTCTACATGTTACGATATTCATAATGTGTTTTATTTTGTTGTATACAAGCTTTCTCATCTCAGTATGGAATCATTTGACATTACCAAACACCAATCTTGGATGTGGTTTTGCGGAGAAGATTCACTCCTGAAAAATAATGGCACTGACCTCTTCTATACTGGAGATGCAACGGGACAAGAGGCATCAGATGAAAACGCGTGTCTTGTGAACTCACTCACATTTTTTCTTCATATTATATTCATTTTGCTTACCGTGATTACTTGGACTGTTACAAAATGCAGGACATTATCGATACCAAAGTCAAAATTTTTGATTCGTTATCCAGGCCACATACCACGATATATCCTCTGTTTTGTCGTACTGTTTGTCATTTCTTGCTCGATTGCGGAAGGTGTTTTGTCAGATAAAACTTCCCCAAGTGAGTCAGATACGCAGCCGCAGCTCTACCTACCAGCATGCTGCGCATGCGTAGCTCTGATTTGTTCCTTGATGTATTACCATTACTTGGAGTCGAACCGGATGCCTCGCATGTGCTGGTGCCTACTAATATACTGGGTGCTTTGTGTAATCGTTCAAATCTTGAGACTATTATTACTAAAGCAAATGGATCTTATCGATGTAAACATAGCACGGTTTTGGATGGATATCATTATCTTTGTCGCATATTTCATCTTTTTTGTCATAGAAATTAGACTGATCTATTACAAGGTAAGTATATATGACAAAACTTTATTATAATTTATAATTGTGTTTTAATATAAATTATAAATGAGAGCAAGGTATTTCGGTACCTTGCACCAAAATGCGCAGATGTTTACTTTTCAACTGAAACATGTCAGGGACATTGTTCATCAAAATGGGCTATTCAAGTTAAAATACATACACCCACATGTAAGACATTACCTTAATCTCCCACACAGGGAGTGTGAATTAAAATGGGGTTACATAAAAATGGGTGACTCCGTTTGAAATAATTATACACTTGAGTGATATTAGACAAAAGACATGTCTTCCATAGGTGGGTGTGTGGATTTCAACTGAAATAGCCCAATATGAGTGGAACAAGACCAATCGGGTCTCATAAGCTTTTGATAATTTGTCCTGGCATAAGGATGAGAAGTATTTTGATCTTCTTAGAAAAGCAATCAATATTTTGAAGGTTGAGCTCAGCTTTTGATACTATAGCAAAAGCTCAGTTGTTTTCTAGAACATTTTCCACCAAAACGTTTACATTAGTAAAGCGAGGACTGCTTGATCTTTGTTGACAAGGGGAAGTTTTCAGTGAACGGATATTTTCAGAGCCATCAGTATATAGGCAAGGGGTAGCCTACATGTCTCATTTTTGGTACTTTGATCTGAAAATGTCAGAAATACTACTGACGAAAGCTTGACAGTCCCAAAAATTGTTATGAACTTCCGTCGTACATGTCGTAAACGCCTATGTCACAACTCTAGCGAATGTTATTATAAACAAAGTATATTACACCATATTTTAATTATTATATCATTTGAAAAAATTGTAAGAAAGTGTGTCACACTATTTCTTTCTGTTTGCATAACGATACTGCTCAAGGTTTGGAAAGGTACGACAGAATCGGACACAAACGATATTGGCGCCAAAATGGAACAGGAGAATGTCAAATACACAGAAGACTATGTCAACTTCCTGTTTAGTATTACATTCTGGTGGCTGAATTGGCTCTTTAAACAAGGATACCAACGCCCCCTGAATGTCGATGATTTAGGATCGTTGCCTGAATCCCATAGAGCGAAGAGTCTGTATAAAAGATTTAAAGCCGTTTTCGATGATGAATGGGTAGGTCTTAACCCAACTGAAGCTATAATACGCAAACTTTATTGCGATATCGCACATGAAACCAGTCACATGTGCACAGCCAGAGAAGATCCGATTTAATCAGTTGAGCTGTTTCAATGAGTGTTATCTTGGTTTAATAGCTTTTAATGGGGTTAAGTCCTGCAAAGGTCGAGATGAATTCTACTGTAGACATGACTGCATCATGAACCCTTAATGGCCCTGACCTGCTTGTACGATGATTCAGTCAAGAATTCCATACCACTTTAAAACTACGATACATTATTTTTATATTCAGGAGAAAGCTCAAAAGAAAGGAACGAAGCCTTCGGTGTGGAAATCATTTGCGATAACATTCAAGACAGAGATCATCATTGCAGGGTTCGCCAGGTTAATTGTCGACTGTGGGGCATTAATAGGACCGTTGCTACTAAATGGAGTAGTGGCGTTCACACTAGATAATGACAACGACGAAAAGGTACGTACATAGGCTGACAGAGAATAGAATATATTTTACAATTCAGATGATTTTGACAGAGCTAAAGTCTATTTTTCGGGTTCGTGTAAAGTTGTCACCCATCGAGAATGCTAAGGTCAAAGTTTACATAAAAGTTCATGACGAGCCAAAATATTTATCTTATCTGAGATTCAGAAAATGTATAGTTTGACCGATCACAAATTACATTTCGGTTGAAATAATTATACCAGATTCTCTGATTTTGATGAAAATGGTCTCAAATTGCTTCCCCTGTCATGGCAATTTTAGTAAAGAATAGTTTGCACTTCCTAAGATCTGTTGTTGTCTAGGTAATATAGCCCAAAGGTCAACATCAATGGTCAACAATATAATCTTCCTGTGTTTATACCATGGTAATGAAGTAGGTTACCACTTCATAAAAAGAAGTGGTACCTACTCCATTATATATGAAGTAGGTTCAGAAACAGTCTGTTATTTCTTAACCATTGCAAAAAAGATTAAGATCAGATGTTGAGTTGGTTGGAATATACATGTATCTTATCTTTATACATCTTTACCACCAACATCACACATACTGTTAATTATAAAATATATTCAAATGGTGGACCAATTGTGTTGCCCTGTGGAACCCCTGTAGATACAGAGAGTAAATCCAATGTATGCATATAAGGTTACTGATATTAATTACTGTACGCTATATGCAGTGGAGCATGGTATTATTTTCAAGGTCAAGAGGAATTTTCAATAGTTATCGATTTGATTATAATGTTTTGCTTTTATTTTCCCATGCAGACTGAGCCGCACTACATCACCATAAGAGAGTTCCTAGCCAATGGCTTTGTGTTGATCTGGATAATGTTTTTATTAAACGCTATTCAGTATTCATTTATGCAAATTCATCTTTACATGTGTAATGTAATCGGTACACACATACGTGCAGCACTTCAGGTAAGTGAAACTCTATGGTTATGGGATGTGACACTTAAGTCATATCCGGGGTAATTTCTACGCTATAAAAGTATTCATTTATGCAGATTTATCTCTACATTTGTTAATATTCCCAAGCGGTCATTGAAGAGTTGTAAACTCGTCGGGTGAGTTCATGAAGGATGTCTTTCCCTTTCACTAAGATGACCAGATGCCAATAGTAATGACCCACTGTTGACGGTTGTTAAACAATTTCATGCTGGAAGCATTGTTTGACCATCTATCATGTCTATGGTTGGATGAGTTATTACTCCATTTGTAGCTAAAAATTTGGTAAAAATGACTAATTTGTGTAAGGAATCTATAGCGTAGTGACATGCTGATAGATGATTCTACGGCAGCTAACCCAACCAGTAACAATGGGCAAGTTAGCAGCAACCCGAATCTTACACTAGTCTCTAGTTGATTCACTTGATTGAATATGGAATAAATTACACATTTTAGGGTATTATTAAGGCAAGATTGGTTAAAGAGTTAGGAGCAAGCCCTGCAATCGCTAGTAAGAACAGTTGCATACCATGTGCAGATTATACCGCTTTTTAGTCCTATTCTATTGGGAGTTTCAATATCTTCTTTGAGCATAATATTTAATGGAATTGATATGAATACTGTTATTATTGTGTTGTTTTTGTTAACATGGGTTTTTTTCTGGGAGGGGCTTTTGTAAATAGTAAGTGTTGAAGGCACAATGGCAATGGGAAAATCACAAACCAAACCGCATTACATTTCAAATGACGTCAGTTTATTTCCATATTCATAATATTTGTTTCTTTTTATACTTAGTCCATGGTATATGATAAATCTCTACGATTATCTACATATGCAATGTCTGGTGGCAGTATGACAATGGGAGAAATAACGAACCACATGTCAAGTGACGTCATGAATCTACTCTTCTTTTGCCAGAGGATGCATTATTTGTGGTCGGTGCCATTCAAGGTATGTCAAGTGACGTCATGAATCTACTCTTCTTTTGCCAGAGGATGCATTATTTGTGGTCGGTGCCATTCAAGGTATTAACAGTATGAGATATGTTCAGGAAATACAGGGTGAGTAAAAAAAACTGCAATAGAGCAAAGAATCAATATTTATGTAAGAACCAGGTCGAACTTTCCCAATATTGAAAAATTCTATAAATGCTATACTCAATGGCCACTTTCTGTGAAAATATGAAGTGAATCGTGACTACCGTTTAATTTTTATGAGTCCTTTTGCTGCGATACCCAATTTCGTTATTTGTCCACGAGGTACCATGTGTTTTGAATGAGAGCACACAGTGCACGGTAAAGACACCATATCTGAAACTGACTTTAACTTAAATGAGGTTGTTTTTGCGTTATATTAATTTCTTTTGTTCTGTTCAAACAAACTTTCTAACATTACTTTAAGTCCTTCATACCTCACTCGACTCCAACACCAGTTTTTAATCCCAATATGTCCAACTTTTTGGATATTTTGAAATTCACTCCACTTCAATTTGCGCGCATTTCATTTTGACATTTGAAAAACTCGCCTACAAATTTGTATATTTTTGATAAATAAACATCTTTAAAGTAAAGGTAAAATGAAAATAACAACAAATAATGTTTCTTCTCCTTAAACAAGACCAAGGGCAATAACACTTTGAGTGCTCCATTTTATTTTAATGCCAATGAGGTTAAGAAAATAGGAGTTGTTCCAAATCTACCTAACACAGAGTGGTCTCTTGGACAAACATTAAAATTGGGTAGCGCTATAAAATGTGTCATAAAAACAAAACGGTAAATGCTAATTCCCTAATTTTTTCACACAAGGTCACTGATGAATATACCATATATAAAATGTTTTAAAACCTAAAAAGTTCAACTCGGTTTTTAAATAAAAATGGATTCTTTTCTCTATTGCACTTTTTTTGACTCACCCTGTAGTATACAAATATATACTGCCATGAGAGGTTCTGGTTAAAACTATGGGCCCGAGGTGAGATCATAGTATTAATTGATCTCAACGAGGGACCATAGTTTTAACCAGAACTTCGAATAAAGGCAGTATATATTTGTTTTATATACTTCATTAATATGTTCTTTGTTAATTGATTGGTTACAAGAAAATTATTTGACGTTTTGACTCTAAAGCTTCTATCCTGAGTGAACAGCACGCACGACCAATTTAAGCACAACCTATGTTTTGCCCTTCAAGAATAGGCTAAAATCGGGCTAACCAATTACAGCAGCGCGAAATCACGCTTTGGCAGTTTCGCGTGCGTGAACTGTTCCGTCGCATCGGATGCGCGCACGCGGAAGGCATGGTCAAAAGTACTATTTACGGCTTGGAGGTACCGTACTATTTACGGCTCATCCGGGACATTGAAAATACTATTTACGGCTTAGAGGTACTATTTACGGATAGGAGTACTGATGGTAGAGCTATTTTTGGTCATGTGATCCACTTTTAACCAATCAATGAACAAGAATATATTAATGAAGTATATAATAATAAATAGGGAACTACTTGGGAACTCCCACTAGTAAGTAGCTAGATCCCATGTTAAACATGTTGGAAATAGCAGAAAAATAACAAATTTGAAAATTCCCTAACATTTGTTATTCTTTTTGCTGACGTTCTAATTCCACTATACAAGTGTCTACCCCTTGAAAAGATGTAAACACGATTTAAGATAATTAGCGCCATCATTGTTCAACTTTTCTTTAAAAAGATGACTCAGTTGTACATGCCACCAAACAACCGGGAAATCAGTTTTTAGCAAACATATGGCATTTTCTTGCAATTTTGCAATATGATTCTTTTCCCTTTTGAAATGGGCTTTTTCCTACTCATCCGATTGCTTTTTCAATTATTAATTTATTATTAGGCCTATAACTTAACCGAAAGCATGTATCGTATCAGCGTGGGCAAAGGGCCTAATGATTATAATATCAGCTCCTTATATCGACGATGATTGTCCTGTGATTCCTCTTTTTATCCCTTGATGTCGAGGTGACATGATGCAGTCATGTCTACAGTAGAATTCAACTCGACCTTTGCAGGACTTAAACCCCATTAAAAGCTATTAAACCAAGATAACACTCATTGAAAACAGCTCAACTGATCATATCTTCTCTGGTTAAATACACACAACATATGTGTCTGCTTTACACGTACAATGGAGCAATGAGCTGGGATTATACTTTCAGTTGGGTGAACGATTATAAAGCGAGCGCTACTGAGAACAATTCTGTGTGGTCTTTGTTTACGAAATGAGACAATACGTGCTTATTGTTAACCAGCGTTCTTGAAAATGAGAAACATGGTGGTTTGCAGACTTAACACGGTTTGGAAATAATTTCTTCATATTTTTGGTGTTATCTGTCGTTTACATATCCTTCCTAAAACACCAAAGTACGCATATTTCCAAACATCTAAATTAGCTAAAAATTTAGGACATGTTACAAAACTATATTGTCTAGAATTTTAGAAGAGTACTTTTAATATTTGCCGGTTATTTTTCACACAGCGACGTTAACTAGGCAATGTACTATTACCTATAACATTAACTAAAACACCAAAGTACGCATATTTCCAAACATCTAAATTAGCTAAAAATTTAGGACATGTTACAAAACTATATTTTCTAGAACTTTAGAAGAGTACTTTTAATATTGGCCGGTTATTTTTTCACACAGCGACGTTAACTAGGCATATCCCCATACTTTTAACGTAGGCTATTTGTAGAGGTCACGCGTCAATGGGAAAGAGCACTGTGTATTGTGTATAGGAAAACGGACAGTAACTGCAGTATGAAATGATGCAAGATTGCAATGTCTTTACTTTCATTGTTCAATCCAGATCACAATGGTGTTTGTGCTGCTCTATTTGCAACTCGGTGTTTCCGGACTTCTTGGACTTGCTACGATGGCATTCTTGACACCCATACAGATGTATATTGCTCGTGTCCAAACAAGAGTACAGGGTAACGTGATGGTAAGCGTGTATAATATATATTGGAAGCGTTGGTAGGTGATGTGTGTATATGGGTGGGTTCTCTAAGTCCAAAATGACGGGCATTTTGGTATTTAGCCGGTCAGTATGCGCAAAGTTCGCAACATTTTGCAGTTTGACCATATACCCAAAGGTTGGTCATTTTGGGGCTAAAAAGGAAGATGCAAAGAGCAATTCTGATCGCGATCCTCCTGTGGCCCCTAACTCCGCAGGCTATGATGGGATGTTGGTAGGTGGGTGTAAGTACAGGTGGGCGGGGTACCACTGTAGTCTATAATGACATTCCGCGTAAGTACAGGTGGGGCGGGTGTGTATACGTATAATTATCAGTCCCGCTTAAACTAAGACTACGCCCATGTACTTTAGTCTCAGCTGAAAGCGATACCATGTTTAATTAACCCCCTGGACACTGCTGGTCATCTAAGAGCATTTCTGATTGGTTGATAACTTGAAATGCTCATTTCAATTGCCAATAGGCTTTAAACTATTTATGGTCAAACTTGCATTTGCAGATGATCTTATTAATACCCTCCTTGATTGGTTCAAAATTGGACACAATATTCATTTTGGCCAATCGGCAGGTAGTTCTCACGGGGTTAATGTATTTATTTTCATCTTGCAGGTAGAAGCTGATGAACGTCTGAAACAGGCTAACGAGATGCTTCTTGGGATGAAACTACTCAAGCTTTATGGCTGGGAAAAATTATTTTGTAAAGCAATCGAAATGGTCCGATTGAAAGAAATGTGGGCTATATTGAAGAATAATTCCTGCTACGAATTTGGAGGTATGGTCTTCTGATTTTTTTTCACGGGGGCTCGGAAGAGAGCATGACCTGACCTAGCGGTGTTTGTACTTAAATATTTTTTGAGACAAATAAAGCTGACATAGAAGAGTATGGGTTATATATCCAGGAGATACCAAGGCTTAATTTAGTTATGGTTGTTCTTTCCGCCACACGTCTGTGATTTTTCTTGGGAGTTGCCAATGGAAATATAAATGTTATTTGGTGGCTTCCTTGACTAATTTCCTATAAGATCACTGTCTTAATATTAAAAAGTACACTGCATATTTTTAGCAAACTGGTTAAAACTGGTAAAATATAACAATGATGGCATACACACTAGGTATCATTTATGTACAGTATATTATCAGTATATAGGACAGCTATTGCAGATAGCACCTTCTTGCTCCAAATCATATATATGGTTTTTTTGCTTTCAGTGTATCTCTGCATCATTGCTCCGAACATCATCATGTTATCGGTACGTAACGAAACATCTTAGATATTGCAAACTATTCCTTAATTAAATTTATATAAGAAGTCGCACATTTGAGACAATTTTCATCTAAATGGGATTTCTGGGGTTTTTTTTTTGCCAGGTTTTCGTTGCGTATCCATATATTTCTGGGAAGCCACTGTTACCGGACACCACATTTTCTGCTTTAGCCCTGATGAACCAATTGATAGAGCCCATGTATTTTACACCACTGGTCACCTCGTTGCTTGCTAATGCTTTTGTGGGCGTCAGAAGACTTCGAGAATTTTTCTTGGCCCCAGAAATAGAGGGTGATGACGAGTATGATTTAGGTTTGACGACGACTCAAAGCGGGGAGGAATATGAAGTAAGTATCACAATCTGAAACTCTGCATGCAGAAGAAAGAAATTCCCATCTCTTAATTGCTGCTCATTGTCATATTGTTAGATACATATAACGCAGAATCTTGCATTTATAGGATAATAATACTTAGTATTAACGTAATATAGATGTTTCTCTCAAAATTTTGAAAATAATAGTGAAATCTGCTCTAATAAATTTAACAAAACAACAGCAAATGAATATTAAATTGCAAGTACTTGTGTGTATTAAAAACCAGAGGGTTAAACCTGTTTAGCCATGATACCAGGGGTGTCAGAAGCCATTTTGACGTCGTCATTGGATTAACACATAATCATGAAATCTTCACAAACAATTCGAAACTGCTAACCGCTTATTTTGAACAGGCTGTCAGCCTTGTAGTTTTATTCACTTGTCGCATGTCCTATACCGCCAGAGCTATACCTTCTTTCTTATGACAAAGTCCTAACCAATTACATTTTATACACTTGCATAACAATAATGATCATTTATCAATCAAATCTTAGAAAGTGTTAACAAGAAGCAAACCACGACCGTATAAAAGCTACAGACCCAGAGCCGTGTCATCTAAAAAGGAAGGTTTTAATGAAAAATCTTCATTATTAAAAGGCAAAGGCGCCTCATCACAGCAGACGTACGATAGTATGTCTGCAATAACCAGTGATCCTGACCGAGTAACACCGAGAGTAGTACCGGAAGGGTGTGCTATCAAGGTTAGTTTATTATGGAAATAGTTTACAAGTAATCCGACTGATTATGCCTTTTTTTAAATAAATCTTTTCATCAAGTAAGGGATAGCCATGATGGTCATACTCTCGATCTCCGTTGCGCTAAAGGGGTAAAACTGCCGGTTTTCAGGAGGTAACAGAGGTAATAGTACTTAAAAATTAGATTAACGAAGGAAAGTATTAGAATAGCGCTCTTTAGAATATACAACTGATTACTGAAAAGATCGTAATTAAAAGCGTAAATTTAATAAACCATTTACCAGAATCAGTAAATTAAAAACAAACAGAAATGTTCATTTTTGATCCACGCAAAATCCACCTGTCTACGTTTCTGCAAGTATTGTTGCCTTTATCAACACTAAATGGGATAACATTATCATGCTGACCCCAGATATTTTTTCCAACGATGAAGTTAGAGTTACCAGTTGGTTTACCGTCATGTGATACATATTTTTCCTGGAACAAAATACTTATGAATCATGGCTAATAAGAAATAATGAGTATTTTAATTTGCTTTTTCAGATAAAGGATGGGAATTTTACGTGGGATCCTGAAAGTTCGGTACCGATTTTGAAGGACATCAACTTGGAAATTATGAAAGGTAAATATCAGTAAAATGTCACAGCAGTCAATGTAAATGTGATTTTTTATTATATATTTATTTATTTCTATAACCTGGGAATAATGTGGACAACCATGAAACTGGGGATTTAAGTTATGTTCCTTTACCGTGTGATGGACAGCAATATAAACATTGCCAAAATAAAATTGGTTCAAGTGTGAGTTGGCATAGGATATTGAAGTTAAAATATTAATTTGACCTCAATATATATCAACCAAGGCGGGTAACTGGTATATCGATATGCTTGAGCGAACTACATACAACATCTACACTGTTCAATAGCCTTGATGTGATGTGTCGGGAGTTTTAAAAGCACGGACCCTGAACAAAAAATGATGCGCGCGCATACTGCCATGCAAGAAACAATGGGCATTGTGATGATGTGCGATTACTGCCAGGCAACGACGTCACAAGTCAACTCATCTATACATCTCGATTAAATCTGGTATTGTTTCAGGTGAACTAACAATGGTCATAGGCGAGGTGGGCGGAGGCAAATCGTCTCTTATATCGGCATTGCTTGGTGAAATGACTACACTCAGTGGAATTACATCATATAGCGACAGTGAAGGGTATGTGTCAGAGACTGAAGCATATATTGTTTTTCAGCATAAAACACTATCCTGAAACTGTACATGAAATATTTGCAAATAACTTTAGTATTGCTTGAGTCATGGGAGTAATGCGTAAAAGGTGTATTTTGCTGATTGGAATTTCATGGTTCTAAGCTTGTGTCAATCCATCTAATAGAAAAACATAGGAGAGTGATGGTATGTTCACACATGAATTGTGTTTACCCAATGTATATAAGGTATTTTATTATTTGGGGTCAAAGGTCATTAAGGGGTCATTTCCGGTATAAAACGAAATACCTTTAAAATGCATCTTCTCCCACAAATTACGTAGGACAGTGATGTCACTTGCACACATGCATTGTTATTACCCAGTGTCTATGGGGTGTACACAGATTTGGGGTCAAAGGTCATTAAGGGGTCACTTCCGGTGTAAATCGAAATAACTTCAAAAAACTGTATCAGCCAAGAAAAATATAGCACAGAGACGGTACATTCACACATGAATTGATGTTACTCAGTGTATACGTGGTATTTTTTTTTATTTGGTGTTAAAAGTCATTAAGGGGTCACTTCCGGTCTGAGACAAAAAAACCTTCAAAATGCCCATTCTGCCACAAATATCATGGCAAAGTGATGCCACGTGCATACATACATTGACATTAGCCAATGTCTATGGGGTTTTCATATATTTTGGGATCAAAGGTCACTAAAGGGGTCACAACACGGCTGTGTTCGTGGGTTATACCACAGCTAAGTCTAGTTTTTATTGTTTTGATACCGTAGGTCTCAACCACCCAGCATTGCATACGCAGCACAGAAAGCATGGTTGATGAATGCGTCTTTAAGAGAGAATGTTTTATTTGGGCAGCGGTATAATAAAACAAGGTGAGAATCCTTTTTATCTTTCTATTTTTTTACTTTTCGTATTATGTGTATTTCTTGGTTATTACGGACGTTTCCGCAAAGCATAATAGTACCTGACCTTTGTTTATATTGCCATACGACAAAACTGGAAGGTATATTTCTGACTCGTACTTGAATTATTGATTCTGATTCGTACTCAATGTTGTAATACAGTAAGCCAAAACATTAAGGTACCAGTTATGTTCACTTCCTGTATATCCTAAACAAAAACAGATATGTCATAATTGACCTCATTCGTTGAAATTGTTCAAGAAATAAAGACACGGCGATCCCAAAACCCAAGGAATACTAGTATACCAATTTAAAAGTTACAGTTTGCTGCATTAAATGCCCTATTGATTTGTACACAAAGTGTTCGTGAACGAGAGAACTAGCGCTGCGCTTCCATTGATTAGCACGTTAAAACCAGCGTCGTGCTTTCATTGATTAGAACACAAAAGTGCAACTTTTGATTTCGTTTCTTCATTAGGTTTTCGATCACCGTTTCTTTAATTCTCAACCAATTTCAACAAATAAGGTCTTAAATCAGATCTAATGAGTACATGTATTGACTGCTTGTTTTAATTTTGACATAATTTATTCAGGATATACAGGGGTGAACATAACTGGTACCTTAATTCTTTGGCTTACTGTATATCAGAACTCGGCATATTAGTGATCATTTATCCCATGATTACCATTATGCACATTCAACCTCCTAACCTGGTTCAGTTTCATTTGACTTTTCTGAAAAGAGAAACAATCCCCCACCCACCATTGTTCCATAACCATTAAGGTATAGGACATTTGTTGTTTTTGATATAGCCCCCGAATGAAATGTATTTAATTATGTTTGTACTCGATCAGGTAGCATTGTGTGTGAATTTTACATCCGAACTAAGTGCTATTCTTTTTTTATGGGCATTTTGTGTCTGAAATGGGCCAAAATGAGGGTTTTCAATATTGCCGTCTATTTCTAATCGTCACCCCATAGACTTTACATGTAAATTAAAAATGCTCATAAAAATTTAATAGCACTTAGTTCGGATGTAAAATTCACACAAAATGGTTTTTGAGTGATTACAAAGATAATTAAATACTTTTCATTCGGGGGCTATGTCAGGTGGTGTATGACGTCGACCGTGTAATTGAATGGGATTATTTTGAAATTTTAAAACGCTTGAAATATCACAAACAAATAGGCCTATGTTGATAAATAATATAAATACAAGCTAAAACCGTTGGGGTTCGATAATGAACCCCACAAAACTAACTGAGTATATGGAAAATGCTATACGGCCGGGCGGTTTCACGAGTTGCCGCCTCAATCATGTCATCCGCCGCCTGGGCTATGTGGAATTTTTTAATGCATTCTTTGTACAATGACATTTCACAATAAAATGTCCATTTGAAATAAAGGTGTGCACCCCTGAAAATCAATGGCTCGCCCCTTACTTATTTATTTATTTATTACTTTTAAGGTATTGGAAGGTTATCGACGCCAGCGGCATGAGACCCGATATAAAGATGCTACCTGGTGGTGATATGATTGAAATTGGTGAAAAGGGCATTAACTTAAGCGGTGGGCAGAAACAGAGAATCAGTGTTGCCAGGACAATGTATTCCGACAAAAACATAGTTCTTCTGGTACTTATTGTATTTCAGTTTCAATATATTATTATTATTATTATTATTATTATTATTATCATAATCATTATTATTATTATTACAATTCGCTATTAAACTATAAGGGCATCATATGACACAGATAGGAGATCAGTTGCGTCAGATGACTTTGTTTAGTCCAGCTTTTCAGGAAGTAACATTTGTCTGTGGCAATTGGTAACAGGTGTCGTGCTGGAAGCATTTTCTATCCTCTCTTTCAGCTAACACGTTGGTAAATATCTTCAAATTTCTTTTAGGAGTATAGTCACTGTGTTATGAAGATATTTTATATCTTTTAATTCTTCAGGATGATCCACTTTCAGCTTTAGATGTTAACGTTGGAGGTCACATGTTTCATGAGGGAATCATGGGAAGAATGCGAAAAGCTAAGAGGACAGTGGTTCTCGTGACGCATCAGCTACAATATCTTCAACAAGCTGAAAAGGTGCGTCCCCTGGAATTCGAATAAACATAATTTATACTCGTACATAGTATTAATTATTTACTTTTGTTACCAAAATAAGTACCAACATGCCAATATTATGAAGCTTAATGGCGTCATAATGTGAGCGCGTCCTCGCCATATTGGCAAATTCTGGCGTAAAGATACAGAAAAACATTTTTTTCGGCTAACAAATCGTCTAAACACGCAATTTTTACTGAACTTACTGTTCTTGTTGTTCTAGATCATAGTCATGAAAGACGGCAAAATTGCTTCACAGGAACTTTCGACGACATAGCAAGAAAAGACCCAGAGTTATACAAAAACTGGCAAAAGAGGTCATAGCAGCTAGTGAACCGGAAGTGACGTCAGCATCGGAAGATGACAGGATCTGTGATGACATGGACTACGTGAAAGATCGCAGATTTATGCGAAGAGAGTTGAGTCGATCGGGGTTGTGGGAATCTGCTTCGTTCAGAGAAGGTAAGCGATACTGTCGCTATCAAAAATAGTGAGTCCAGATGAACCAATTCAATATTCATTTTATCAAAGACTTTGATCGCGGTCAAAGTATTGATGTATTTATGGCTCGCCAGACAGTAACACTTTGTTTTTTGCTTTACTTAAAGAGTCAATAAAGCACGGAAAGCTGGTGGGAGCGGAAGATCAAGAACAAGGCAAGTCCGTTGGAAAGTTGACGGAAGTAGAAGATCAAGAAACAGGCTCAGTTGCAGGTGCCGTCTACTTCAAATATCTAAAATCCATGACTTTGGGATGGGCACTGCCATTCTTTGGATTTGCAGTTATTATGGAAATACTCAGAGTAACTCAGAATTTCTGGCTTTCTGATTGGTCCGAGGCAGGATTGAGGAACGCCACATCGGTAGGTACAATCACTAGTGGAAAGTGAGAATTCTTTCAAAGCGATGAGAATCGGACACAACTTTGAGAATTTAAAATTGTCTAATTTCTACGAAACTTTCTCATCCAAATGAATGAGAAATACTAATTAATGTGTCAACAACCTGTCACAATGTTTTAAATGAGAAAATTTAACACGATAATACAATGTTATAGATTGTTAACCGTTAATTGGTATTTCATTTGGATGAGAAACCTTCGTAGAGATGAGAAAATTTTCAATTTTCAAAAGTTTTGTCTAATTCTCATCGGATTGAAAGAATTCTCATTTTTAATTTCCACTAGAGTAATAATATGCTAACGTATATCTGATATACGGTATGGTGGGCAAATGTTGAAATTGAAAACATGATTGTTACAAGAAAACGAGTCGTGAAGCTTGTATCATGATGGCGAATAGCTGCAAATAAAGCAGTTTGATATAGATGGGCGCGAGTGTTCCGAAAGTAAAACCTAAGATTAAAATATATGTATTGTAGTCTCAGGCAGAACCTTGGAACCCAATATACAAAGCCGTGGCCACAACACGGATTGGCCAACTGCAACTCAAAATCGTCCCTAATCATCGCAGCAATGTTTGGAGTATAATCATAATGCTGATATTTTTGCTTGGGTTGCATATTTTTTGATGTACATATGTTTTGTGTGGAATTTAACAATAGTTTATTTATCAATTTCCCCATTAATAGATAGATGAAATAACCGATGACTTCGTCTACACATACGTTGGGTTGTTCTTCGCTATAATAAGCGCAGGAGTGATCCACGTGATCGGTGTGCTATGGCAACCACACTAGCTGCCAAGAAACTTCACATCACAATGCTACGAAATATCACTGCAGCACCAATGAGGTAGGATCCTCTTGAGTGTGGTGGGGGTGGGGTGTGTGTGTGGTGTGGGTGGGGGTGTGTGGAGGGATGTTATGGGTGTATGTTGCAGCAATAACTTGTGGGGTACAATTTCTTTGTGGGGTATAAATCATGGTTCCCACAAAGAAAACAAAAAATTATATGAACCCTTAAGGCCTGAAACGTGCTGAAAGGATATTTTTATTATGTAACTCATAGGGGGAGTAGCCTAAGGGTCGGTGTGTGTCTGTGTATGGGGAGAGTTGTGTTAGGTAATTTGCTGCAGCCACATATTCCAACATATAGTTAAGGATATAGTTATAGTGAAAGATGTGAGCATATCAGATATGTTGAATTGCATTCTGAATACGAAGCATGTCCTTCTGACATCAAATAATTGTGTTCGTAAAACATACTTAACACAAATAGATGGGTGTTATATACGGTAAAAGCTTTACAATATCTAATACGCTCTATGAAGAACTTACGAGATAAGCTTTCGAAAGCTTCCAAATAACTACGCCATTTCTACCTGCCCAGCCTACGGTTGACCATTTAATGCTCACAGTAACTGATCAATTGCGGAACGACTCTTATGAGTAAGTAGGCATGCTTGGTTCTGATATTCATACTCAATAAAATACATGTCTTTTTCGATGTGTTTAGATATTAAATGAAAAGCGTGTTTCCCACTTGGTATTACAGGTTCTTTGATACGACACCACTTGGGAGAATCTTAAATCGTTTTGCAAGTGATACACAAATAATTGATATCGTAAGTAGCAAAATATTATGCAATCTTAGTATAGACACTCAATTTTGCAATGACTATGACTTGACGAAAGAGAGGGTGGAGTATGAGAAGTCCAGTAATAGCAAATGAGGTGAATAGTAATTTGCCATATACCATGTATACCTGCTGCCTCGTGTATCATAACATTTTCATTGCAAGCTACGGTTCAGCCCTTTCTCACTTACAACCAAGGTTTGGGTGGTCTGACTAGATTAAGTATGCCATTACAGGCCGGGAATATACCTCATATGTGACCCGGCAATGCAAATGAGCCGTAAATTCCTAAATTGTATTCCGAGTTACGGTGTAAAATGTGTACGAAGGTCATATTCATCGGTAACTTAAGCTGGCCCGGCATCCGTCTCATTTCGATAGTCAAAAACTAATCAATAATCCTATTGTTGGATAATAAGCTTCTACCTTAGATGGCTATAGAACTTTTAATAGCTCTGGTCTTTGTTTGCTTATATTGCTAAATCCTGTTCAAGTGGTGGGTTACCATGCATTGTATTTTGTACAGGTATGCATAACCAACAATTAACAATGAGAGAGCTTTCTTAAACCTCGTTGACTTGGGGATGATTTGAAATGACCGCCAATTATGACTGTTTTATATTTATTGCCAACAATGTGGAAAAATGTAAAAACGTAAAAAGCTATAATTTTGTTGAAGGAGCAAAGTTTAACAAACCATAACCCCGCTTCTGGATATCGTTTGAAGTCAAATGATATACCATTTTTAAGTTTATGATGTTTATTCTTTAAACACGAAATAAAACAAAATTGACCAGGGGAGGAATTTACGGCTCATTCGCCGTGGACGGTCACATATGTACTTTTGGCCCTTGAACATGGATAAAGCCTTGTAGGTGTAGCCTTTATATTGAATGGTTTGCTTCATCCATGTTCAAGGGCAAGAAGTACATATGATGTTTTTCCCGCCCAGTGACGATACATTTAACTATGAAACAATAATTCATGAGAAGAAGCTAATACATAAAATTTACATATTAACCATGAATTTTGTTCTGTGTAATATTTTCAATAACTAAAAAACATAAATCTTCTTTTCACTGCAGAAACTAATCATGACAACGCAAACGGCTTTCTTCTTTTGTTTGGGCTTTATGAGTTCGTTGATTGCCAATAGCGTCATTACGCCGATTTTTATCGCCGAAGTTATCCCAGTGATAATTATCTACGTAATTATAGCGAAATACTTCATTCGTAGCTCCAGGTAACTGAATCATTTTTGACAATTCCGACAGCCTTTGCGATAAAACCATACATACCTCATGCCGATGCGCATATCATTACTGCGCAGTTCCGGCACCATGCTTGGTAGTTGCTACCTGACGATGTGCGCATCGTTAAGTTTGTACTATATTTATATTGCAATTCACAGATTTTTCTGTCTATTCCATGTTACACAGAATTGAGATATCGTTAACACATAGTGCTCCTTAACTCTAACCCTAACCTAAAAGACTGATGCACTAACCCTAACCCTATCCGTAGCCCAAGTGCTCAAGGAGCGCGATTTTTTAACAAAATCTCAATTTTGTTGAATTTTAAAGGACCATAAGAATGTTATATGTTTTAAAACAAGCACCTGCGAATTCCAAATTGGCTGTATGAAGCTGTTCCTATTTGAATCCGCGCGTTTATGAGAAAGTGTTACGCATTTGTCTGGGTCTGAATAAATAAAGTTTAGTATTGAGATTTCACAGTTTCAGAAAGTTATAAAGCCCACTATCAACAGCATGGTACTTTCTGTTACTCTTTATAATAATATTCCCTGTTGGTCAATATCATCATTACTCCTATAAATGCCGAAATTATACCTGTGATATTCATATACAGCGTCGTAGCAAAATACTTCATTTGTAGCTCAAGATAATTTGAAAAACCACCCTAACCCTAAACATTAATTACTCATGTATTCACCCTGATATTTTACCTTAGCCTTAATAACCCCTAACCCTAATTAACCCACACTCAACCCAACGCCTGAACTCTAACCCTAAACCCTCAGCATAACCAAACATAAACAAACAAAACTAAAACCCTAACTAATACCCTAACCCACACTCTAACCCCAATCCATAACACAAACCATAACCCTAACACTAACCCTAACTCTAACCCAATTGCACACTCTATCCCTAACGCCTACACTCTTACACTAACCCATAAATCTAATCTTACCGTCTAGCTCGTAACCTCAACCCCATGTTAACCTCAACCCATAGTAACCCTAACAGTAATCCTGGAATTACGAGCACTTCCGGGGAATTACTACATACTAACCGATTGATTAATTCGTGTCTCCAGAGAATTGCAACGTATTGACAGTGTCACGAGATCTCCAGTATTCGCTCATTTTTCTGAAACTCTTGGAGGACTGCCAACAATTCGAGCATACAGGTAAATATGATATACCTAGACTGGTCGGTTTACTTTGCTTTTTCTACAGTAAGTATATTAGTGTAATTTGATATATATATGCTGAGTAGCGATTCGTCTGCTTTTAAAAATCATGTGACACATACCCTTTGACACATATTAGGTATAACTGTTGTGCACCAACTAAGGTCTATGCATGTATGTAATTACTTAATTTGTATGAGAAGTAGCATTTTCAAAATATGATATACCTAGACTGGTCGGTTTACCTTGTTTTTTCTACAATAAGTATATTAGTGTAATTTGATATATATTTGCTGAGTAGCGATTCGTCTGCTTTTAAAAATCATGTGACACATACCCTTTGACACCTATTAGGTATAACTGTTGTGCACCAACTAAGGTCTATGCATGTATGCAATTACTTAATTTGTATGAGAAGTAGCATTTTTAAAATATGATATACCTAGACTGGTTGGTTTACTTTGTTTTTTCTACAGTAAGTATATTAGTGTAATTTGATATATATATATATGTGACCCGGCAGCACAAACGAGCCGTAAATTCCCTAAATTGTATTCTGAGTTATGGTCTAAAATGTGTACGAAGGTCGTATTCATCGGTCACTTAAGCTGGCGCGACATCTGTCTTATTTTGATTTCACAACACCAATCAATAATCCTATTATTGAAGTGGATAATAAGCTTCTACCTTAGATGGCAATAGAACTTTTAATAGCTCTGGTCTTTGTTTGATTTTGCTAAATCCTTTTCAAGTGGTGGGTTATTTGTATAGTTATGCATAACCAACAATTAACAATGAGAGAACCTTCTTAAACCTCGTTGACTTGGGGATGATTTGAAATGACCGCCAATTATGACTGTTTGATATTTATTGCCAGCAATGTGGAAAAAGAGACACACATAGAAATGAAAAAAGCTATACTTTTGTTGAAGGAGCAAAGTTTAACTAACCATAACTCCGCTTCTGGATATCGTTTGAAGTCAAATGATATACCATTTTAAAGTTTATGACGTTTATTTTGTAAACACGAAATAAAACAAAATTGACCGGGGGAGGAATTTACGGCTCATTCGCCGTGGACGGTCACATATGCTGAGTAGCGATTCGTCTGCTTTTAAAATCATGTGACACATACCCTTTGACACCTATTAGGTATAACTGTTGTGCACCAACTAAGGTCTATGCATGTATGTAATTACTTAATTTGTACGAGAAGTAGCATTTTCTAGATAGTTCTTAAATGACCGCAAGTGACCCGTTCATGACCTTTGACCCTAGATTGCAGTTTAACTTTGATGCACCAGCTAAGGTCAATGCATGTGTATAAGGCCCAACTCTGTATTATTTAATTTGTTGATATCGTTCAAAATATTACGTTACAGAGTTTTTTATTACTAAGACCGAACTTTTGAAACTATTTCTGTATGAAGAAAAAAAAGACCACAATGCATCTGGTTTTTTTTACCACATCCCAACAAATCGTAAATAAACTGTTTCGTTGACAAATTTAAATTTAACCTTATAAATATAATAAAAACCATTAAAACAATTCTCCATTTGCCCATACGCAATGTATCTGGGATTTATCCTCGCAATACATCTTTACACTCCAATACTCAATACATTTGTACCCTTAATAGGAAAACCAAATGAATTTATTTATATGTCCCTATGATCATTTTTTTTTCAGTCGCCCTTAGTTCTAAGGCCATGAAGCTTTCGTTGAGATTAAGAATAACCTCTTCGGTAAATCCCATAAGCCGTTTGGATCCCTGATATCGTCACCTAACATCACATTGATCGTTAGCGAACAATCCTACTTCGTATTTATAATACCATTGAAGTGCGCAGATACGCTATGCGCATCGGCGTCACGACAAACGCAAAGGCTTATTGCATTTACCGAAAATGTGAATTATATGTATATTTTACAATATTAAGCTGATTTCATACTATATCGCTAAGCGATAGCGATTGGTATTTAGCCGATGAGGTAGAGCGCTTTTTGTTGCGTTGGGAAGAGCACAACACTTCATTGGTCAAAATCAATCGGTCGTCGCTCAACGATAGAGTATAAATTCAGCTTTAAAGCCATCGATAATAAAACTACAAAAACCCGTAATCACCTCTCTATTTTACTTTTAATCCTAAATATTTTTTAGTTTTTATCATCATCTGTATATCACACGAAATGCGGCACCGCACCGCACTCAGCCATACTTGGAAAATTCAGGAAATATTGTTGTTTGCTATGTGAGTGAGTCTCCTGAAATACAAGCGGATATATTCAAATTAATTTCAATGTTTCAAACATTATTATGGTATAAATAGGTTTCCACTGGCACACAGGGGCTATTTTTAACTTGCCTCCTGGCACGTTCGTGCATTGAGATAAAAAAATCCGTGCGGTGAGAATTAAAAATCCGTGCTTAAAATATGTCTATGCCGAGGGCTAAAGGTGATGGATATGCAGTGTTTTTGGGATAATCCGGCGAATCAAGTTCTAACGTAAAAAGGAGCGAAATGACAAAGGTGGAAGCTACAGCTAACATAAGGTTCATACCTGGTATACCACGTAGGCTATATTTTTTCACAAAGGTAATGAGGCTTATACAATGAAAATTCATCAACACGTAAAAGTTTTACTAAAAGTAATGATCATAATGATGCATTTTCAATTTCACAAGAAATGATAATTTGAAAATCAAATTCACATTTTATAACATTCATCACCTGGTATGTTGCGACGCAAAGTTAATGGGTCTTACGAAAAATATTGAACAAGTAAAATCATTTTTTACCACTTAAAGTAGTAAATCATTATAATATTTTTGATTTCACATGAAACGATAATATTAAAAAACACATTTTACAAAAGATTTTTTTTAACCATTAAACTCCCGGGATTAAACTCAACCACTGACTCACCTAGTTTAACCAACAGTAACCGTTACTGTAAAAGCACATTGACAGACAGCACTCTCGTCGTTCGCGTTATAATATAAATACACGGTGCTTACGCCAACATCAAAGCCTGATTTTGATGATGGATATTTATGCACTTTGTAAAGATAGAATCCTGTGGGTGTTCCCAATTGTTCAATTACAGCAGCTACAATGTAAAACAAAGAAGAAGAGTCTTGAAAATGTACATGAAATGATGCATTTGCTAAAGTGTGGACTTTGCAGAGGTTGGGTGGACTCCCCCTACTGAGTTGGTTTGCTAACTCAACCCCCAATGAAAATGTTTAACCCCCTAAAACATAGGTTACTATTATCAGTGGATAATACAAGTAAATATCTGTTCTTCCTTGAAGCCCATGATGGACCACAGCAATAAAAAACAACCAAAATACATTATACAGTGTACTTCGGTTATATTTATAAATGCGCTTTTATAATACGCACGTGACCACCTCTGCTCTTCAATAACAGATATTTAAACAGGAATTCTCGAAGTGACCTTCTACATAGCGGTTGGTCTTTCTATACATTTGGGTGCAAAGGCGTTACAACATGAGACCACTGTGCAGTACAATTTTATATTTTGTTCAACTTTGTGATTATATTGTAAACGTTTCCGTTGTTGAATATTTTTTTCCGTCGTCAAATACTTTCAAAATGTTGTTTTTGATAACATAATTATTACAAATTCGGAATCCCCCCCATGTGTATAATTTTTGCTATTGAATTAATACTTAAATCTAAGGATATTTATCTACAGAGTTCCTGTTCTTTATAGTGGTCAATGCATGAGGATTTGGTCACGCTTGCTGGTCTTTGTATGTCATGCCCATGAGTCACGTGCGTATAAAAGCGCATTTATAAATATAACCGAAGTACACTATTATAACATAAAAGTACAATGTAAAATAAGAATAGTTATGCGATGTTAAAATGATATTCATATCAATTCTGCAATGAACATGTGCTTTTCCCGGGGGAGGCACTCCCTATCTGAAATGGCAGGGATGTGCCTCGGCCATGTTAAAAGTAGGGGGCATTCAGGGCAAATGTACAATTACAAAAATATGGGGTCATTCAGTACACAACCTGAATAAAAATGGGGTCATTCGGTATGAAACTTTGAAAAAAGGATGGTCATTGGTGTAACAAAAAGTAAAATGGGAGTCATTGAGTACAGGATTGCCAAAAGAGTATCATTAAGTACACATAAATAAGTGCCAAACTGCGTAAAAACAACTTGGCCACCTTGGAAATGTGAAAAATCTCATTATTTCTGGAGGAGAACACAAATACTGTCACCTAAATTTGGGAATTAAAAGTGGGGTCATTGGGTATAGCAGGAAATAGAAAAAGGGGGTCATTGAGTACATGATTTTTTTAAAGGGGGTCATTGGGTAATAGGTAGGACCATAACACAGAAACGGGGGTCATTGGGTACAAGCCGGTTTGAAAAAGGCGGTCTATCCCGAGGCACATGATGCATATCTGTCATGGAAGTGCCCCCCCCCCCGGGGTGCTTTTCAATATTGACTATGCATGATGAATTTTTTGGGTTCGAGTCCCGTCAGTATTTCTTAGATCTTTGCTTCGTATTCTATGTGGAATTGGCTTCAGCTCGAATGTTTGGTTTTTCTCCCCAAAACAAAGTGCAAAAAGCAAGGGACACCTGAATGTACTTACAGTCTGGTGCAATGTCTGATTCAGTAGCTACTGTCAGTGGTATGTCTTCCGCAGGACACCCATCTTCACAAAGTGGCACTTTGGGATTTTCTAATTCAATACCTATAAATAATTAAGTAATCATAGTATTAAAGAGTATTAAACACTACGAACATTGCGCTATTTATACCCTCAAGAAAAGATTTTAAGCAAAAGTAGTTAAAACTCAAGGGATTCATTAGAGAATGAATTTGGAGAAAACCTTCTGATAATCACAAACACTCGCTAAGCAGCAAGACCTTCCCTCTAAGCTTTTAATCCGATAAGCTGATTATCTATTTGTTTTCATGAATAGGAAGACATTCTTTGATGTATTACTGAGCTCAATCATCTGAAATTACTGGAGCGTGAGTCAGTCATGCTGGTGGCTGAGCATAGTATTTTATTAACAGAAGAATTTCTCCAAATTCGTTTCCTAATGTGTTTTAAATTGTTAATAATGATCATAATAATTAGTATCACCTATATTCAATTTTAAAATCGTGTTACAGTTTTCATTCTGACATTTACCACAACAATGCTTTTTAACAATATACAGACTATTGTTCTCATTTGGGAAACAAAGGCCTCACACAGTATTGTTACTGTATCAATCCACTGCTTTGTAATGGTGCATCCAGCTGAAATTACTATACCCATAGCAATATCGTGCAATAAGTTAAAAAAGACCACTTCCAACATTGAATAGTTTGCTCTTAGATCATGAAATAGGAGATTCGTACTCCATGTCCCAATGCAAAAGGAACAAAGGCTTTCGAGTAGCATATTTCCTCACATTACAATTTTTGTGAAGTGTGTTACTTACCTCTAACCTCATAGGCAATAGCAGCCATCAATACCAGAAGCACAAGCTTGTTCATGTTGATTGACTGATTGCACACGCTGGTTTAAAATAAAACAAAGGTCACAAATTTTAATATAATCATACGGTACCAAATACCAATCAAGTAGCAAATGACAATCACAAACCAAAACACAAAATTTTAGCCGAATTTCACGCAGTGTTTCTTTTCCCCCACCAGCTTACCCACCAAATTTAACAAAACTAAAACTTGCATAGGTCTATAGTGAAAGGCAAGCCACACATTTACATAGCATACTATAGGTTCCAACCCCGGGACTCGAAACGTAAGAAATATCAAATAAAGAGTTTGGGCTAAAGCACCAATTCCGCTACATGGCTTCCAACTGGAGTGAAGGCAAGGGATTAGGCCTATATCATATGTTTCAAAGTGACAATGGATGATCATAACATGCCTGGCTACTTAACGTTTTAAGCTACTTAACGTTTAAGTTTCTATACTATAGGTTCGAGCCCCGGTGCTCGAAACGTAGGAAATATCAGAAATCAAGAGTTTGGGCTAAAGCACAATGCCGCTACATGGCTTCCAACTGGAGTGAAGGCAAGGGATTATATCATATGTTTCAAAGTGACAATAGATGATCATAACATGCCTGGCTACTTAACGTTTAAGTTTCTGAATAAATGTAATAGGTCTGTCACACTACACCGAATAGGTCTTCCGTACAAGAAACGGATGGCATTTTAGTAAATCCGTTGTTGTTCGTCAATGATCGTTTTATGTTCTTTTTATGTCCTGCTATCATCCGCCAAATGCGTTTCGTGTTAGGTGATGTTCGTTGTCTGTCGGCAAGTTTGTGCATGCACAAAACTTGAAACGGAGTGTACCGAATACACATGTTCGGTATTTATCCGATGTGTGTTCGTATGGTTACTGCATATTGCCGGAGTTTGTTCGCCTTCCTTTCGTTCATGTTCGTTCTTTGTTCGTTGCACTCGGCCCGTGTTCGTTGCAAATACGTTCCTGTGAGGCCTTCACCACCGGATAGCATATTTTTGCATTCGGTGATGTACGTTGACCCAGACCGTGTTAGTGTCACACTACACCGGATCGGTCTTCCGTATAAGAAACGGATGGTATTTTAGCAAATCCGTTAGTGTTCGTCAATGTTCGTTTTATGTTCTTCATATGTCCTGTTATTATCCGCCAAATGCGTTTCGTGTTAGGTGATGTTTGTTTAGTCCGTCGACAATACGTTTCAAGTTTTGTGCATGCACAAAACTTGAAACGGAGTGTGCCGAATACACATGTTCGGAAGTTGTCCGATGTGTGTTCGTACTGTTCTGTATAATACCATGGGTTTGTTCGTTATTCTTTCGTTTATATACCGCGGGTGTTTGCAAGGTTTCGCAGGCGCTTGTGCCGGATGTAGGCCTATGGCGAACATGTGCATCGATCATGGGGGGGGGGGGGAGTTTCAGAAGGGTGTGTGACGCAATGCCATATTTCCCCAGTACTTTAGTGACTGACAAGTAGAAAAAGGTGAAAGGAGAGAAAAAAAGAAAAGAAAGTGAGAAAAATTGAAGAGAGAAGAGAAGAGAAAAAGTTGCATGTAAGTAGTATTGTGGGAGGGGCACTTTCTGAAGGGTAGAGGACGCAATATCAAATTCCTACCAGTTTTAGTGATTGACAAGAAAGAAAAAAGAAGAGAAAACATGGAAAAGGTTAAATTGTATACGTTATTGAGTAGGCCCAGGATAGTAGTACTAGTAAGCCTAAGTATAGGCCTGTGATTATTATAGACAGTGCTTAAATGTGGTTCCTTGGCCCAAAAGCCTGTAAAAATTACTGCCGGCCAGTCCATATGCAGGGCCCGTGATATTTTGTCACCAAAGTCAGTATTTAAGACGGACTTATAGGTCTATTCCTGACTTTAACATATCAATCCATGCATGCTTTACATGAAATTACGAGTCTGAAGTCTTATATCTAAGTGTCAGTGGATCAGTGTAACATTTTAAATTTTGCAAATTCAAAATGATGCACTAAAAACATTTTTCCAAATTTTCCATTTTTAAAACTAAATTTATACACAATAGGCCTAGGCCTAATAATGTAAATAGGCCCTACAGTCCCCATGCAAATGGCTTCAATTGGACCTTCATTTTCAAAAATGGACAAGTCTTCCTTTTTGCTTCTGCTATGGACATCCACGTGTTATTTTTAAAACAATTGTTTATATTATACAATAATGGTGAAAACTTTTTAATGGCTTCAATTAGGCTTTCGTTTCACCAATTTGCGGCTGTTTCAAACTAAAATAGTACCCAATAATAGTGCTAAAATTGATCCAAAAATGACAAATGGCTTCAATTGGGCCTTCATTGTCCAAAGGTTTCTCACCTCTATTGCCCCCGATATCAGATTTGTAGACATTTGGTACTTATTAGCCAATATTTAACCATTTTCGTCAAAATTTACCCCCTTAAAAGTTGTCTTTCCCCACTTTGTTCACCCTCTGAAAAAGTGCTTGCTACGTCACTGCCTCTAAGGGGTCAAAAACCCTCTCAAACACCCTCTCCTCCCCCACTTTTCTGATAGGGTGGACGTCCCTGTTGGTACCACATGCGACGGATTCGCCGGTCATTTGTTGAACGTTGAACGATTGAATATAAAACGCCTGCAGGATTATTAGCGGCCACAACGCATAGAGAGACGAACGGGAATCGGACCCCAAATCCGGACATTTGTCGGACGTTGACCCCCAAATCATGTCATTTGTCGGACGTTGAACGATCGAAAATAAGACGCCTGCAGGATTATTAGCGGCCACAACGCATAGAGAAACGAACGGCAATCGGACCCCAAATCCGGTCATTTGTCGGACGTTGAACGATCGGATATAAGACGCCTGCAGGATTATTAGCGGCCACAACGCATAGAGCGACGAACGGGAATCGGACCCAAAATCCCACCGAATCTTCTGCCGGACTGGTGATTTTTCCACCGAATAAAATATTTTTGTATTCGGTGATGTACGTTGATCCAGTCCGTCGTAGTGTGACAGACCTATAATACACAACTTACTTTGAAACTATAGTTGTTTATCCCCGTTGTTTCGATGAGAAGCAAGCAAAAATCAGTCTGTCTCGGAACCAAGTGATTGCTATTACAATCAGCTCTGAATTATATAGTTCTACAGAGCTCCATAATATTATGATTATTTTCTCTTAGTTGTAAACACAAAAGCGAGTGGGTGGAGTATTTGCACATGCGCCAATTCGTCGGCCGTATCCCATACTGACGTATTTGACATTTTTAATATTTTTGAGAAAATTGGTATATTAGTTTGTTATGTTCTACTCTATATATTCACCAAAAATCATGCCTCAAAGTGGCTTAATTAGTAAGATATTAATTAATTTTATTATGTCGTATTTATAAAACCTTGAAATGTCTGCATCACATAACGACGTTTTTGCCGATCACCTATACTGCGCAAGCCCAGTATATCGTATCTGCAATTTGAAGAATTTGCCGTTTCACATACTGACGTATTTGCGCGACGTATTTGCGCGACTCTGTCAATTCACGGCAAAATTGCTGTTTTGTCCTTTTCACATACTGACGTATTTACGCAACTGTTTCACATACTAACGTATTTGCGCGACGTATTTGTCATTTGAACGGCGAAATTGATATTAGTCCTTTTCACATAGTGACGTATTTTACTTAATATTGATTTTTTGCAGAATAAGTTATGCTCTGATAGTGATAAGTGAATTATATTTAAAATATGGTATATTTGCATTACTGTTAAACTGGTTTTGATCGACAATAATATTTTAATCAAGATTATGCAGCAAATGAAAATCACTAGATTTTCAAGTTCGATTTTCTCGAAATGCGTATTTTGCAAATACGTCAGTATGTGATGCGGCCGACGAATTATGTAAATTAGGGACCGATCATTATTTACGGCATGGGGGTAATGACCGTTTTGGAAAAAATATTGACAAAAATTTCGCGTTCCGCCCTCGCATCCGCTCAAAATTTTCGCGTTCCCCCTTCTCCATTTAAAATTTAACAATCCCCTCCTGGGTCAACTATAAAGTTCAGGTTCCCCCCTCAAGACACCCAAAAACTTTGTGTTCCCCCTAAATTTTACCATCCCCCTGCCGTAAATAACGATCGCTCCATTGGGAGTAAAAATGTTTTGCTTGCCACTCGACAAAGACCGAAGACCAAAATTTTAAAGAACAATACTGTTCAAGTGAATACAACCCCTATGGATGTCAGTTAGGGCCTAAGACTAAATATTTCAACATAATCCAAACTACAACTCTAACGTACTACTGTCATTTTGTTAATTTAGCCTATTTTTCTCTAACCTTTTCGCCACATATTCTTAGAAAAATACATATTTAAAATATGTAATAATATGTGACACGATCAAGGGAATGAGTCGGATGTCGCTAATATTGATTTTGAGATATTGGCAAAAACAGTGATAAAATTTTTTTGTTTTATATTGTTTTCAGCGATTGATAAATTGACGTAACTTCACACAAAAAAGTCGTATCAACATGGGGTTTTCAGTTTCTGAAAGCTCTAAATGCCCTCTTAATAATAATAATAATAATAATAATCTATATGATGATAATAATACTGGTAGTCTGTGACTCTGTCTATGTTCAATATTACTTAATGTATATTTCAATATGATATTTTTCGATTGTTGCAACATTGAATTTTCAAAGGCTTGAAATTGGGTTTTCATTGTTTATGTGGATAATGCTGAATTGTCTTTTTTTCAAACAGCTGCACTCGTTCTGTACACTGTAAAAAATATTTTACTCACCATTGAGTAAAAATGGCACAATTCAACAGTTGAGTAAAACATTACTCAACATTGAGCTCATGTAACTCACAAATCAACAATGAGTAAAGAAATATTCAACATTGAGTTCATATTGATAAATATAACCCAACATTTTGGGTAATAATCTATTAAAATGAGCTCAATGCTGGGTATTATTTACCCAATTTGAGTAATGTTTTGGTGAGTTGTGACCTTTTTACTCAAGTTGAATAAAATATGTCTAAGAGTGTAGTTTACAGTGAATTATTCCTTCAATGTAGGTGCTATATGCACTCTGTAAACAATGAATTTCCTCGAATTCGTATAGACATATGCCTCATTCCAAAAATCACAAATAAAACATACGTAATATCTACGTTTTATATTCTGGAACATCCTTTGTATCTATTGCACTTTGCATCACCAATAGAAACTGTTACAAAACTAAATGAAACATACAAAGAAACAAAAAGTACAAACAATACAAAATGGAAATGTATTTGCTAGTATCATTTTAGTACACTTGGAACTGCGATTTATCAAACAATTTGGGTACTTTATAATACAAGTATAACAAACACAATAGAGAAGAAAGGAAAAGGCGATTGATATAAACTTTCCTACTTATTTTTCAACCAAAACATAGAATAAAAGTACAATAGTGTTGTTTTTGTTGGTTTACACATAACAAATGGGAGAAACATTGAAAAATAACTAAAAGTTACTGGGTTGTTTTTTGTTTCTTTCGTATCGATAATGCATGTGTGCAAGTAACGTACACGATGTTGCTTGTGTGGGAGAAGAGACGGATTGACAGAAAGAAAGAAGAATCTATAGATATGTTGCGGTCTTGTAAGATGACCTTGAAATGACTTTGGACAAAATTGTCTTTTCGTGAAAAAAAGTTGGTACTAAGTTTAATAAGCAATCTACCTGAAAATAATTTGACCTTCGTTGACCTCCGATGACCATGAAATAATTTCCATCACGTTTTGAATCAAATCAACAATATTACATATACTTATCTTTATTTAAATTGGATAAAGAAGAAGAAGAAAAGAAGAAGAGGAGGAGGAAGGTGAGAAATAGGAGGAGAAGAAGAAGAATAAAAATAATTAAATCCTGTTTCCCCGTGGTTCATATGGTAATGGCGGGGCAGATGACCCATGACAAAAGACCTCGTTACAGTCGGTTCCGATCAAGGTAACAAGCCCGATTTGTTGGCTACACTTAACTGTCCTGCAAAAATTCCTCGACCAGCTATCTACGGCGACCCCTTTCGTTCACCAGATCACTTGTGCCTGGCCGAAGTTTTGTCAGCGTAGTAGTAGTTCAGCTGGACTAATTTCTATATAGAAGAGTCGTTTACACAAACACCCCTCCAGAGTCTGTACTGATATGAATCTTGAATTAGAAAACAGGTATCAGACGGTAGTGATGCAGTGGGTAGCAGCATTATTTAACGGCGATTCAGCATGAGAACAACAGCGGGAATCGTAGCCTATAATATGCATAGGCGCATGTATGTGGGTTTCTGACCAAATTAACCTCATATTTGGCCATTTTAGCCCCATAGCGCAAAAGTTCAGCTTTTTTATTCCATTTTGCACCCAATTTCAACAGTTCACCTTCAAAATGGCAAAATGGCAAAAATTTCGAATTATATTCTGAATACGAAGAATGTCTTTCGGATATCAAATAATTTCCATTTTTTGAAATTCACGATATGATACAAATTTTATGACAAATGATTAAAATTTGATATTTTTCACATTTTTGATACATATATAACAGTCCTCGAAGTAAATTTTATATATCTAATGATATATTCTTAAAGTGTATGTAGCTGGGAGGAAAAGCCGACGATCAATTGAAAATTTTGACCTTTCATATTGAAGATATGGATTTTGTTCCCCAAAACACCACAAATATTAGGTCGTTTGGGGAACAAAATCCATATCTTCAATAAGAAAGGTCAAACTTTTCAATTGATCCTCGGCTTTTTTTTAAAAAGTAGTAGTTCAGCTGGACTAATTTCTATATAGAAGAGTCATGTACACAAACACACTTCCAAAGCCTGTACTGATATGAATCTTGAATTAGAACCAATATCTTGGCTTAGGAATGTCTGATTTCATTGGGGAAAACGGCGTTGTGGGGAAAATATCTCTTCAACGTCACATATGGCTAGTTAGCGGCTCTTTAGTCAAGAGAATTCATGCGTAACTTGATTTTATCAAATCGACAAATCGCTGTTCGGTATTTTGAAAAAAGTCATAACGATATCAAATAAACACTTTCTTTCCATCCAAGACTGTCAACACTCTCGTGACAAGGCTTGAATGATTGACCGTGCTAAGGCCCTCATTAGTCTGAGAGTATGAAACAAAATGCTTTTGCTGATGGAAACAAGAATGCTAGAAATAAGCTCAGAAATAAGTAAAGTGATCAGGGAAATTCGAATAACATTAACAATATCAGAAAGTTACAAAAACTTTATTCAGGTAAATGGCACAGGGAGATACGTAACCAAGCTAGCATGAAGGTCGAGAACACATGTCCCCAGCATTGATGCTACAAATTATAAAGCGGTTGCCAATGAAAGTAATACCCAGTAGCCACTTTGCCTAGTAAAGATCCACCACCTATCATTCAACTGTGGGATATTTATGGTGATTTTACAGAAAATATCTGCTTCAAAAACAGGAGTTCCAGCTAATGTTCCATCAAGAGTTCTAAAAGAATTTGCCTACGAACTCAGTAAGCCTGTTGCAGATCCCAGCAAACACAAAAACGTTTTAAAAACGTTTTAAATAAGTTATATTTTGGCTTTTGGTTTAGGTAAAAACGTTTTAATAACATTGAAATGTCGGGTTATATAAAGGTCATGATAACGTTTTAAAACGTTTTGTATGAAAACACACTACAACAATATTTTTAAATGTTTTCAAAAATGTTATTGTATACTATTCTTGCAAACATTTTTGCCAAATATTGTGTCAATGCTTAAATAACATTATGTTAAAATATTTGAACCCAGCAAACACAGAAATGTTCTTAAAATGTTTTTTTCAAAACCGTTTAACAACATTTAAATGTCGGGTTATATAAAGGTCATGAAAACGTTTTAAAACGTTATTGAAAATATTTTGGGCAAACATTTTTCGCAAAATATTTTTTCAACTCCCCAAAATAACATTCTGTTTAGAATGTTTAGTATCAAGTTTTCAAGAATGTTTTTGGAATGTTATTAAAACGTTTTTATACCCTTTATATAACCCGACATTTAAACGTTTTCTGTAAAACATTTTTGTTTGCTGAGCAGTAGATTATCAAAAATGTTTTTAAGGTTATGAAAACGTTTTATACTCTTAATATACCCTTTTTATAACCCGACATTTAAACGTTTTCTGACAACCTTTTATAACCTTTTGCGAATGATGTCGAAAACGTTTTTTGTTTGCTGGGATATTATTAACGCTTCACTCAGGCAAGGTAAATTTTCCTCTCAGTGGAAGGAAGCAAATGTTGTGCTTGTTCCAAAGCAAGCCACTTTCCATTGACAAACTAAAGCCAATTTATCTTACAGCAGGTCTTGCCAATGTTGGTGAAGGTCGTGTAGCCAAAAGGGTCTTTGATGCTATTCAGCCTTATATTTATCACAGACAATGTGGTAATCAGAATGTCTACCACCCACTTCCTTATTGATGATTACCATCATATAGTTTCTGGAGCTGAAAAGGCTGGTAATGTTAGCACTCTTGTGTTACGGACTGTACCAAAACCTTTGACATGATTAACAACACAATTGCTGTCATCAGTTTGTTGAAGATGGGTGTCTACCCTGCAATATTATTGTGAAGTGGGTGGTTGACTTCTTTACCTCCCGTAATCAAAGAGTTAATAATTATAAGCAATCCTTTTCTGAATGGGTTACTCTCTCTGGAGGTGTTCAACAAGGTAAAACTCGGGTCCTATATCCTTTCTTGCCATGATCAACTATGCATTGAATGATGTCCAGAATACAAGAGTTCCAGAGTTTGGAAATACGTTGATGACCTGCCAATAGGAGAACATCGGGCATATACATGTAGTGATGATAGTGCAATCCAAGAGAATTTTGATGCCCTGTTTGAGTGGTCTAAGAACAAGTTGAAGTTGAAATTGAACCCCACCCATTCTCACCAACCTCCTTAAGCAACTTAGGTGGTTTTTTTGCCAGTCATTTTTTGATATTGTTCCAAATCTATTGTAAGTGCAATTCTTAGTGTGTTCATATTTTTTTTTTTTTTATGGCTGAGTGTTTTAAATATGATGCTTCTTTCTAGTTTTAATGTAAAATGTTTTGCAAATCAGCTATTGGCTGCTATGTGATTTTTAATAAATATACAATATACAATAAACGCACACAATTTCGAAGAATAATGTGATCTATAAACTCAATAGTTTGAATGCCAACAAGAGCTGTCTTTAAAAAAGACAGTGCTATGGATGAAGATTAGTTTCATAGTTTTGCATTAACAAGTACTTGGAATGCTAGTAATTTTTTGTACGTGACATAACTAAAAATAGGTCGAATATCCTTTGAAATGTCTGTACGGACTAATCGCTCATTCCAGTTCAAATAAGCTTTTTATTCTTCTTTTTCTACAAATAGGGACCAGAAACGATTTTTTGCTAGAATACTGCAGAAAATCGATACCAACAATGCGGCGTTTTTGTATCTTCAAGCAAGTTACGCTTGGCTGGGCGTGCAGTTGGTGAGATAATAAGTTATAGTAATATTAATGTTTTTTCCGTTTGTCTTTATATTCACTTGTCTTTGTTTTCTTTCCTTTCGCCCTGGTACTGTGTATTCTAATTTATTTGTCATAATCTACACACACAAAATGTCGTGCATCTGTTTTTCTCCGCATAAGTCACGTGTTTTGGTAAGTCACATAATCTGTGTGTAACCTTCGATTCAATAATGAGCTCCATGTTCTTTTGACACTCGTACAAACAAGCGGCCACCTGTTTGCGTGCGAGTGCGTTTGCAAAATGTAGCTTTCACGGAGGATATAATACCGCAAAATAAACTTTATGGATCAAATAGGCCTACTAAAAACAGTATCTACTGAACTTTACAACGATTACACGATTTTAATAGATTGTGTGCTTTCAGTGCTCTTTCTACATTCATCATCAAGATATTGCCAAATATGTCATTCACTGTACTTTTGTATTCTGTCGACGTTTTATTATGTACTTTTACTTAAATATCAGAGTATGTGCGGAGCTGTCATAGTATTGACTGTGGGCATCACAACTTTAATCCAGGCGTTAAATGGCGTACTGGATTCAAGTCTGGTTGGTCTAGCTATGTCTTATATGCTGATGGTACGTATGTGAACAACGGTTTTATATAAACCGCCTTATCTAACACACGACACGAAGTGCTTTAAGCGATTTGCAGAACGCGAGCATCGATCAAGGCAAAAATTCAATGTTAAAAAATTGATATCGTCGCCCTCTGTTGACAGAATAAAACAATACGGGCAGTTTATACACTATTGATTATGGAACTTTTTTTTATCATGTCAGCATTATAACACTAGTTCGTAGTAGAGTAGCTTTAATAGAGTATGCAATGGCTATTATGTTACACCCTGATCGGTACGGGCTGTAATGGCTGTGTCATGAGATCTAGTTGTGACTCAAATGCATTCTTGCAAAGTATAAAATTTGTCCTGAATCGAGGATTGAAACCCTTTGAAATTTTAAATATATTATAACGAGATTTTAATATAATATTTTGTGTTTGTAATTGTTCAACAAAATGTACATCATTGATATTGGGCCCTGTGTCTCATTCATTGTTTCTTCTTAGATCGCTTTACAATTATACAACCTAATTCGTTTCGGTGCAGACACTGAGATGCAGATGAATCCTGTAGAAAGAGTAATACATTATTCTCAAATACCGACCGAGAACTATGAAGGTATTCCTTTATTTTCTTTATCATCACGGTTGTCGTTGTAATCAACATCTCATCATCATCATTGTCGCCATCATCATCGTCATCATCATCGTCGTCATCTTTGTCGTCGTCGTCATAATCACCATAATCGTAATCGTCGTAGTCGTCGTCATCGTGACCATCAACGTCCTCGTCCTCGTCATCGACAACATCATTGTTGTGGCCATCATCATCATCATCATATCATCATCGTCGTCATCTTCACCATTATCATCATCATC